>NW_024383654.1:0-12691 GCF_016835505.1 Polypterus senegalus
AAGGTCCGATGGCCAGGGTGGACAGAAAAACAAAACAAAAAAAAAACTCCAAAAGCTGGAGACAAAAATAAAATCTGTAGGGTTCCAGACCACGAGACCGCCCCAGTCCCCTCTGGGCAATCTACCTAACATAAGTCAAACCGTCCTCTTTGTATTTAGGGTTTTCATGGAAGGACCTGATGATGATGGTCACGTAGACTTCTGGCTTTCAGTCCATCAATGTTGGTGCATCAGGATGCTTTGAGTAGGTGCGCCGCCACCACAAAGAAACCGGAAAAAGAAACAGAAGAGAGAGTTGGGGTCAGTACGGATTTTAGATATATACTGTATATATATACAGTAATCCCTCGCTATATCGCGCTTCACTCCATCACGGATTTTAAATCTAAAAATCTAATCTAAAATCTAGAAGCATATCTAAATATATATCACAGATTTTCCGCTGGTTCGTGGATTTCTGCGGACAATGGGTCTTTCAATTTATGGTACACGCTTCCTCAGTTTGTTTGCCCAGTTGATTTCATACAAGGGACGCTATTGGCGGGTGGCTGAGAAGATACCTAATCACAGCATGTGTTACATATTAACTAAAACTCCTCAATGATATACGATATGCTTCCCGCGCGCTGCTTCGCACACTTCAAAGCTCTGACAGCCCGTATTGATTTTGAAATACACGCAGATACTTATCCATCATGCAGTACCATCAGGGAGACGTATGATTAGCCCCATTATCTGCTCCTGACGGAGGGGGTGTGAGCAGAGGGGCTGTTTGCTTAGAAGATACGGACGCGCCTGTAAAAAAATGCTGAAAGGCTACCTTCACGGTGATCCCTTCATTGCGCTGCTTTATCGCGGTGCTTGCATACTTAAAAGCGCACCAGCCCTGTTGATTTTTGATTGTTTACTTTACTCTCTCTCTGACGTTCTCTGCTCCTGACGCGCACTTTGAAGATAAGATCTGTTTGCAGTCTTTTAATTGTGAGAAAGAACTGTCATCTCTGTCTTGTCATGGAGCACAGTTGAAACGTTTGATTAAAGGGTGTTACTTCATGTCTAGAGGGCTCTAATAATGTTAAATAACGTATTTAGAAAGTCGTAAACAGGTTTTCAGTGGAACGCAACCCCCGCGATCGAGGAGGGATTACTGTGTGTATATATATATATATATATATATATATATATATATATATATATATATATAATGGATGAATAGTAATTCTCTCAAACTAAATAAAGAGAAAACTGAAATTTTAGTGATTGGCAAAAATGGATTCAATGAGGTTATCAGAAATAAACTTGATGCATTAGGATTAAAAGTTAAGACGGAAGTAAAAAATTAAGGGTAACCGTTGACTGTAATCTGAATTTTAAATCGCATATTCATCAGACCACTAGGACAGCATTTTTTCACTTAAGAAACATAAGTAAAGTTAGACCTCATATCATTGAAAGATGCTGAGAAATGAGTTCACGCGTTTGTTTTCAGTCGACTAGATTACTGTAACGCACTCCTCTCAGGACCACCCAAAAAAGACATAAATCAGTGACAACGAGTGCAGAATGCAGCTGCTAGAATCCTAACTGGGAAAAGAAAATCCGAACACATTTCTCCAGTTTTGATGTCACTACACTGGTTACCTGTGTCATTCAGAATTGACTTTAAAATTCTGCTTATGGTTTATAAAGCCTTAAATAATCTCACTCCATTTTATATATCGGAATGTCTGACACCTTATATTCCAAATCGTAACCTTAGATCTTCAAATGAGTGTCTCCTTAGAATTCCAAAAGTAAAACTTCAAAGAAGTGGTGAGGCGGCCTTCTGCTGCTATGCACCTAAAATCTGGAATAGCCTGCCAATAGGAATTCACCAGGCTGATACAGTAGAGCACTTTAAAACACTGCTGGAAACACATTACTTTAACATGGTCTTCTCCTAACTTCACTTTAACTTAATCCTGATACTCTGTATGTTCAATTCATCATAATAACTATTCATGGCGGCTCTAAAATCCGTACTGACCCCTACTCTCTCTTCTGTTTCTTTTTCCTGCGCCACCTCCACCTACTCAAAGCATCATGATGCTCCAACAATGATGGACGGATTAAAAGCCAGAACTCTACGTGACCATCATCATCATCAAGCCCTTCCGTGAGAACCCTAAATCCAAAGAGGACTGTTTCATTTATGTTAGGTAAAATGCCCAGAGGGGACTGGTCAGGTGGTCTCGTGGTCTGGAATCCCTACAGATTTTATTTTTTCTCCAGCCGTCTGGAGTTTTTTTTTTTTTCTGTCCCCCCTGGCCATTGGACCACCTTACTCTTATTCTATGTTAACTAATGTTGACTTATTTTATTTTTGTGTCTTTTATTTTTTTGTTCTTCATTATGTAAAGCACTTTGAGCTGCTGTTTGTATAAAAATGTGCTATAGAAATAAATGTTGTTGTTGTTGTAACAATAATGACCGTACAACAGAATCAACTTACTGTATGAACCTCCACTATAGATGTAACACAATACTCTGCACACTGTTAACATGTTCTGTAGATCTGACTGGTAATAAAGTTTCCAATAAGCTACTGTAACAATCACAAGATCCTCCTGTGCTTACAGTAAAATGTTACAAAACAATGCTGTAAAAATACACAACTTTACTGCTCTTAATACTGTAATGATTGTCACTGTAGCACATCTTACTGGACAGATCTGTACAATAATATCTTGTACGTGATCTCATTTTACAGAACTACACTGGCAACTTGACTTACTGTAAAAATCAACACTGATTTATAGTGCAGGTCAAGAGCGCCATCTTGTGCACATTCTCTTCTACCAAACTTTGTTAAAAACTTTTTACAAAGCTTACAACAGTACGTGTAAAAGGTTTAAATGTCAGTCAGTCGTTATCCAACCTGCTATATCCTAACTACAGGGTCACAGGGGTCTGCTGGAGCCAATCCGAGCCAACACAGGGCACAAGGCAGGAAACAAACCCCGGGCAGGGTACCAGCTCACCGCAGGGCACACACACACACCAAGCACACACCAGGGACAATTTAGGACCACCAGTGCACCTAATCTGCATGTCTTTGGACTGTGGGAGGAGACCAACGCCGACACGGGGAGAAGATGCAAACTTCACGCAGGGAGGACCCAGGAAGAGAACCCAGGCGGGTCTCCTAACTGTGAGGCAGCAGCGCTACCCACTGCACCACCATGCCACCCAGGTCTAAATGTGTTTTTGTTATTCAGACTTCTCTATAGAAAAGAAAATCAAATACAACTCAATCAAACAAAAATAGTAATAACAGGTAAAAAGAAAAGTGACTGCCAGCATTTCTCTTGACATTTTAACCCCAAACCCGTAGTGTTCATCTTTCTGCAAGAAGTGAATAAAACAAACAGTTCGCATTTTCATTCAAACCACATCTCTAGAAAACTAAATACATACATAAAATAATAACATATAGAAAATAAACCCCAAATGTTTCACTTGTAACGGTGCACTCAGCACATCGTCAGTCTGAAGTATTACTTATATGGCTTTGTCACAACTGTCACATGTGGGTCACACACTCTACTTTGCCTGCCACTCATTCATCTTGACAAGAGTGGGCACACGAGCTGACTGATGGAGCTCATGGCTTTGCTGTCTCAGTGCCCTTCTTGGCGCCGCTCTCTGGATTGATGCCAATGAAACACCAGAAGAGCATCAGCTCCTGTTAACTGGATGAAGTGACACTTTGTATTTGTTGCATTTGGCAGGTTGAATGACGTGGTGTAGAAATTGTCACTGAATTGCTGAGAGTTGGACAGAAGCTGCGTGGACTCCAATATGTTACGGCAGGATTTGGGACGGTGCGTCTATTTCAACTCCTGTATTATACAATCCGTGTGTTTTAAACCATTCTGATCACCACATTGAGGTAATAATATGTCAGATATGCGCTGGATAGATTAGGTTTCAGAACAGTTTTGCTTTTAAAGACGCGTTTCACACCTGAGAACTATTAACTCCCATTCTAAGTCCGGTCCTGGAGGCCTGAGTTTTGTGTTTTCAGCTCTCTATAACATCTGACGTATATCAGCTACCCATCAGGCCCTTGAAGAGCTCGATCAGGTGTGCTTGAGCAGGGAGAACATGAAAGTGTGCACTGCAGGAGAGCCGCCCAGGAGCTGGGACAACCTGAGCTAAATATCTAATACTCGTTCTGACAAATACAAGCCCTTCAGTGGATGAACAGCATTTCTCCCAAATCACTCTTTTCCCCAAAACTATTCCATATTTTATTTCTTCATTTGTTCTTGAAATTTTCACTGTTTTGCATAAACATCAATATAACGAGAATTACAGAAATCCCTCGCTATATCGCACTTTGACTTTTGTAGCTTCACTCTATCACAGATTTTATATGTAAGCATATCTCAATATATAACGTGGATTTTTCGCTGCTTCCTGGGTTTCTGCGGACAAGGGGTCTTTTTTACTTCCTGTACTTGCTTGCTCAGTTGGTTTGCCCAGTTGATTTCATACAAGGGGCGCTATTGGCGAAAGGCTGAGAAGTTATCCAATCAGAGCACGCAGTTAAGTTCCTGTGTGCTGAATGGCTCAGCGACAGAAAGCAGCATTCGATTCCGCGGCGTTAACCAGGAAGTCTCGTCTCGCTCATTCAGCATCACCGTGTTTCGCTGTGTAAAGAGTTCACTTTTGTGTTTATCTTTGTGCGTAGTCAAGCCCTTCATTACGGCTCCAAGACAATCTGCTCCTGCTTCAGGGGATGCGCCCAAGCGCCAACGGAAGATGCTAACGAATGCCGAAAAGGCAAAGGTTTTGGATTTGTTGAAGGAAGGGAACAGTTACACCGCTGTAGGACACCATTACGGCATCAATGAGGCTACGATTCTTTTTATTTAAAAGGAAGAAAAGAATATTAGATCTACGGCCGCAGTGTCCTTTAACCAGGGTGCAAAACGAGTTGTAAGTGGACGTAATAAGGCAGTAGTCTGGATGGAATCTGCTTTAGGGATTTGGATTGAAGAACAACGGCGGTGCTACACAATCGCCTGAAGAGGCTCCTTTAGAAGAGCTGTAACGCTCTCCTTTGTTGTGCAGTAAAACTAAACTCATTGTTATCGGACAAGTCGTCGTGTCATTGTTGGTGAGTAACTATAATTAATTTTGTACTTACAGTACTTAGTACATGTACGTACGTTTAGTGTCACTCTACACACATTTACTGGATACTATTTTTCTTGCATTGTACGTAGTCATTGCTGGTGGCCTGTCTATCATAATGGCTGTAACGTATGTGATATCGGAGACACTCAATATCTTTAAAATAATATTTAGGTCTTACTGTTCTCACAAAAGCCACAATGAGACAAAGCAAGGTTTGGGGCAGCCACCCATATAGTTTGTTTTCCTGGCTGCAAATTCTCTGTTCAAATGGTAGCACTGCTGTGCACAAAACCGAGTCCAATACAGAACTGAGGGCATAGGGAAAAGGAGGAGGCTTTTAAAGGGGAAGACAGGAAGTGAGGTCATAGGGGTCGGGCTCATTGAGGTCTTCAGCCATTGGTTCGAGCCCAGACGTGACATCACAGGGGCCAGAGCCGGCAAGGTCTCCTTCAATAGGTTCGGTCCTGGAAGTGACGTCAGGAGAGCCAGGCGGAATCCCCCGGAAATGGCCTGCAGGCAAGGAAGAAAAAGAGTCCGTGCCCTCTGCCACATCCTGGTATGTCTCAGAACAGTCCTTACCCGAGCCGTTTAGCTGCCTCCCATGCACACGTGTGTCACGCTGTATATTAACTGTGCGTTTACATACATAATTTCAACAAATCTTACCTAATATCTAAGAGAATATAAAGGGTTGATGCTGTATAACGGCGCGGGAAATTTTTCTAAAAGTGTGGGAGAGTTTATAAGGGCTTAAAATATATAAATAAATAAATATAAGGCCGCTACTTTGCAGATTTTCACCTATTGCGGGGGGCTCTGGAACGTAACCCCCGTGGTAGGTGAGGGATGACTGTACCTTTGAATGAATTCCAGGCTGTGACTACCGTCCACTTGGTACTGCAGGTTGAAGTTGTAGAAGCTTCCTAGCCAACCGTGCCACAGAGTCTGAGTGTGCCTGTCCCTCAATGGACACCACCCAACACAAAAATAGTAAAAATAGCTAAAATAGTATTCAAATATAACTTTGCAAAAACTTAAACATTACATTGGATATAATAATATAATAACCTGAAAATGAAGTTAGTATAAAGTAAAAAAAAATAACTTAATATATAATGCTTTAAATGTAATTATTAACTTCAAAGAGAAATTTTTCTAGCCTTTGCTGCTGCAAATTTATCGATTAGTTCATCAAAATGTGTGCCGTCGTTCACCACCCGCGCCACACTAATGCCTCGTGTCAGTCGCACGCCCTGTTTAATTAATAACGTCAAAAACATTTCTGGGTGGGAGTCAAGCATGTTAGACTAGTGGAGGGGATACATTATTGTCTGTTGGGTATAAAGAACTAAAACATGCTTCGAAATCAGAAAGAGACAAAAAACAGGAAAACGATCTCCTCATACTTTCCTTTTTAGTGCATTTAAGAATAGAAAACATTTCACTCTAAAATTTCGTAACATCAGTTTGGCGCCCCCTGGATGCTGCGCCCGTGGACAGATGTCCCCCCTTGCCCTCCCCAGCTACACCACTGCATCTGAGCACTTTCTGTGTTTTTCATTTTTGTTTGAAATGCTTAAAATCTACGATAACATCTTTTTTATTGGTTTATTGATGTTTATACTGAAAATAAAATAATGATTATATTGCGATTCTTATTTTGCTATTTCACTCTGACGTTGCACTACTAAATTGCTTTTTCAAGTTAACAGGTGTCACATGATTACATAATTATATTATGCTAGTGTAAATGTAGCAGTAATGGTAATTAAAGTTTTAAGTTGTCAAATGCACAGTGTTTTACATGCATCGTGCTGGAATAGTTCTAACAAGTTTGAAAGTACAATTTTATGACTGTCTATCTGTAAAATATGCACACTGTACCTTAAAGTGGATTACACCCTTACTGTATTTACTGCAATTTCATGTAAAAATTAACACTTTTTTACTGTAATTAAAATCTTTTACAGAAGACTGTAAAACAATAAACATCTTCACCATATTTTTTACAGTGAAATTCTGGCAACCACAGCTGGCAGTTTTTTACTGTAAATTTCAGAGGATTTTTTACAGTGTATGCTAAAATGTCTTTACTCGTCTAGAAGTTCTTTCAGGTCTGTGGTTACTGCTGCTGCTGCACAAACGATTTGCCTGAGCAACAAAATCAACTGCCACACAATCCTGTCCTCTGGATTTTGAAATCTGCCTCCTAGTATAACAGGGAGCAGCAGTTTCAGAAGGGCACGGCCATCCAAAATAAAACTTTAAAATGTGTTTCAGTTATTAAGTGAATTTTGAACGCTCTTCTTTAACTTCTTTAACAACCACGAGTATTGCCTCTCCCGGAGTAAATACTTTAAAAGTTACTTGAGACAAGATCTGAATGGCAGGTAATGACTTACAGTATAAGAGTGTTTAACAATAATTTACAGTTTTGTCCAGAGTTTTGAATTAACTCTGCCGATTTCAGCAGTAAACGTTATATTTGTAATTCAGATGTTACCAGCAGCAAAGCCGTAGCCAGGGGATTGCGAACTGAGCAGCCGCACCAGGCGCCGATCTTCAAAGGGCGCTGATCAACAACATGGTTGTTTCGGGTTAAAAAGAAGAAAAAAATTAATAAAAACCTTAATATTACTAAAAATTAGTAAACATTGTCTAGATATTTTCCTTTACGTTTTATGATTTTGTAAACAACTTGCACATTGAAATGTGTTTATATTGTCTTTTACAATCACAGCCAAAGTGCTGGAAATAAAAGTGCAGCTCTAAGTAAAATAACGAGAAAGACGCACTGCTTGAAAATGGCCACGCCCACTGATACGGAACCGCGAAGCACAACCAGTCATTACGCTCTCGGAGTGATTCTCTGTCCACTCGTATCTCGGCGCTCCCGGTGTCTTTCTGCTGTTATTTGAGGTAAGTTAATTTTGTGTGATATATTAGTATATAAGGCGTAAAGCGTTAGACCGTTACACACGGCCGAGATCTGTCCTGCATCCGGGGCCGGCGCTGATCCGTAAGGCCCCTTTGTGCAGAAACTTCATAGAAATTACTTACGTTTTTTAAACTACATTACCATTTTACAATTCAGTTTTCGTATCTATACTAATAAAAGGCAAAGCCCTCACTCACTGACTCATCAACAATTCTTCAACTTCCTAATTCTTCAACTTCCCTAGGTAGAAGGCTGAAATTTGGCAGGCTCATTCCTTACAGCTTACTTACAAAAGTTGGGCAGGTTTCATTTCGAAATTCTACGCGTAATGGTCATAACTGGAACCTATTTTTTCGTCCATATACTATAATAGACTTCTGCTTTCGATGCCCGTGGGAGGCGGAGTTACGCCTCCACGTAATTTAGTGCCTGCCCATATAAGGCCGTCCGTCAGCGGCAATCCAATAGAAACACTGCCGCTAAATATTCACGGGTGAAGGACTGTGCTTATGCAGACAAAGATGAGATGGTCAGGGTGGTGTTTGGCACAAGCTCATTGAAACTGAGAGAGAAACTTTTAAGTGCCGGGTCTTAGCTACATTAAATACAGCCGTGGACATCACACGAGATGGCACCAGCACAGCTGGGAACCTTCGATGCATGTACACCAAGTGGCTCACGTGAACTGACGCAGTGCACAGACAAAAAGCAACAGTTCCAAAGAGTGCTGAACAAAAACGAATTACACAATTGAGAAGGCAGCAAAAAAATATGAAGCGTCTGATACATACAAGCATATTCATAAGTGCAGCTACTGCGGAAACAAAGCACACGGTGGAAAACGTGAATGTCCCGCTAAAGGCAGAAACGAATCGATGAATGAAACCTGTCATCTTTACAACGACTGACAAACACGGAATGTAACTTGAACACAACACGTCCTACAAATCGAACCTGATGAAAGAAATAATGATAATCAAATCATTTGACAGCAACACTCAGTAAAACACAAAACAATTACTGTAAATGACAGTCAACCTGATTGAAAGAAATAATGATAATCAAATCCTTGATGACAGCAACACTCAGTAACACTCACAAAACAAATACTGTATATTGACAGTCATATTATATATATTTATAAAATGTTCCCTTTTATTTTCATAACTTCTTTAATATATATACTATCTATATATAATGTATGAGTGTATATATGTATATATATAAACTGCTCAAAAAATTAAAGGAACACTTTGAAAACACATCAGATCTCAATGGGAAAAGAAATCCTCCTGGATATCTATACTGATATAGACTGGGTAATGTGTTAGGAACGAAAGGATGCCACATCGTTTGATGGAAATGAAAATGATCAACCTACAGAGCCCTGAATTCAAACGCCCCAAAAATCAGAGTGAAAAAATGATGTGGCAGGCTAGTCCATTTTGCCCAAATTGAATTGCAGCAACTCCAAATTGTACGCAGCACTTTGTATGGCCCCTGTGTTCTTGTATACATGCCTGACAACATCGGTGCATGCTTCTAATGAGATGACAGATGGTGTTGTGGGGATCTCCTCCCAGATCTGGACCAGGGCATCACTGAGCTCCTGGACAGTCTGAGGTGCAACCTGGTGGCATTGGATGGACCAAAACATAATGTCCCAGAGGTGTTCTATTGGATTTAGGTCAGGAAAGTGTGGTGGCCAGTCAATGGTATCAATTCCTTCATCCTCCAGGAACTGCCTGCATACTCTCACCACATGAGGCCAGGAATTGTCGTGCACCAGGAGCCACTGTACCAGCATAGGGTCTGACAATGGGTCCAAGGATTTCATCCTGATACCTAATGGCAGCCAAGGTGCCTTTGTCAAGCCTGTAGCGGTCTGTGTGACCCTCCATGGATATGCCTCCCCAGACAATCATTAACCCACCACCAAACTGCTCATGCTGAATGATGTTACAGGCAGCATAATGTTCTCCATGGCTTCTCCAGACCCTTTCACTTCTGTCACGTGCTCAGGGTGAACCTGCTCTCATCTGTAAAAAGCACAGGGCACCAGTGGTGCATCTGCCAATTCTGGTATTCTATGGCGAATGCCAATCGAGCTGCATGCTGCTGGGCAGTGAGCTCAGGGCCCATTAGAGGACATGGGGCCCTTGGGTCACCCTCATGAAGTCTTTCTGGTTGTTTGGTCAGAGACATTCACACCAGTGGCCTGCTGGAGGTCATTTTGTAGGGCTCTGGCAGTGCTCATCCTGTTCCTCCTTGCCCAAAGGAGCAGATACTGGTCCTGCTGATGGGTTATGGACCTTCTATGGCCCTCTCCAGCTCTCCTAGAGTAACTGCTTGTCTCCTAGAATCTCCTCCATGCCCTTGAGACTGTGCAGGGAGACACAGCAAACCTTCTGGCAATGACACGTATTGATGTGCCATCCTGGAGAAGTTGGACTACCTGTGCAACCTCTGTAGGGTCCAGGTATCGCCTCATGCTACCAGTAGTGACACTGACTGTAGCCAAATGCAAAACTAGTGAAGAAACAGTCAGAAAAGATGAGGAGGGAAAAATGTCAGTGGCCTCCACCTGTTAAACCATTCCTGTTTTGGGGGTCATCTCATTGTTGCCCCTCTAGTGCATCTGTTGTTAATTTCATTAACACCACAGCAGCTGAAACTGATTAACAACCCCCTCTGCTACTTAACTGACCAGATTAATATCCCAGAAGTTTCATTGACTTTATGCTATACTCTGATTAAAAGTGTTCCTTTAATTCTTTTGAGCAGTATATATATATATATATATATATACTCTAGCGCCGACAACCGAGGTTCGATTCCCGAGAGAGGTGGTGCACTGAGTATGTACGCCTAATGACCCGAAAATTAGGTTGAAACACGTGTTGCGTACTCTTTGCATTATTTCACAGTAAACTATTTGCATTATTTATATAAAATATATATATATATATATATATACACACATATATCAGCGCTGCCCGATTCATTTTACCCTCGCATCCCCTTGGTTTGAGACGTATGAAAAAATATGAGGTTAACGCAGAAAGACAGATCACCAATTGAAGCTTTATGAATAATGGATACTTTATTCGCCATCAATGATTGTTTTGGTAAAGCCATTCTCAGTGTATTCATTAGATGAACGGTAAAACGTAAGAGCGAGGGGAGGATGAATTATTGAGGCATGCAGGCGAAACCACAATAACATCGGGCTCGATGTACTGTAGTGCGCGTCAACTTGATCTGAATTGCGCGATCACATTCGAAAAATATCTTTTCAAGTTCTATTTAGTCAACATAAATATCTTTGGTTGGAATGTAAGGCGAATTTACTCTTTACATTTCTATAGTGAAGAAAAATTTATGCAATGATGCCTACATTTAACTTACATTCCTAACAAAGATATTTCTGTTGACTAAATAAAAATTCCTTCTATCTAAAATTTAAATAGAACTTGAACAGATACGATAGTTCATAATATCCACGCAGACTTGCACGTAAGAGCGGGAGTCATCCGTTTTAACAAACAGCGTATTGCACTGATCTGAAATAGCCTGCCCATTTAATTATTTAGGAATGGATAAATAAATTAAGATTTTGTACAAATAATGTTTTACATTTTTCTTCCTTGATGGATTCTGGCACCCACGGCAACAGTTGCTCGCACCCCAAAGAGTGTATATATTATAAATAAATAAATATATATATATATAGACTAGCGGAATCCCGCGCTTCGCAGCGGAGAAGTACTGTGTTAAAGAAGTTATGAAAAAGAAAAGGAAACATTTAAAAAATAACGTAACTTGATTGTTAATGTAATTGTTTTGTCATTGATATGAGTGTTGTTGTCATATCTATCTATATATATACAGTGGTGTGAAAAACTATTTGCCCCCTTCCTGATTTCTTATTCTTTTGCATGTTTGTCACACAAAATGTTTCTGATCATCAAACACATTTAACCATTAGTCAAATATAACACAAGTAAACACAAAATGCAGTTTTTAAATGATGGTTTTTATTATTTAGGAGAAAAAAATCCAAACCTACATGGCCCTGTGTGAAAAAGTAATTGCCCCCTGAACCTAATAACTGGTTGGGCCACCCTTAGCAGCAATAACTGCAATCAAGCGTTTGCGATAACTTGCAATGAGTCTTTTACAGCGCTCTGGAGGAATTTTGGCCCACTCATCTTTGCAGAATTGTTGTAATTCAGCTTTATTTGAGGGTTTTCTAGCATGAACCGCCTTTTAAGGTCATGCAGGTCATAGCATCTCAATTGGATTCAGGTCAGGACTTTGACTAGGCCACTCCAAAGTCTTCATTTTGTTTTTCTTCAGCCATTCAGAGGTGGATTTGCTGGTGTGTTTTGGGTCATTGTCCTGTTGCAGCACCCAAGATCGCTTCAGCTTGAGTTGACGAACAGATGGCCGGACATTCTCCTTCAGGATTTTTTGGTAGACAGTAGAATTCATGGTTCCATCTATCACAGCAAGCCTTCCAGGTCCTGAAGCAGCAAAACAACCCCAGACCATCACACTACCACCACC
>NW_024383655.1:0-6523 GCF_016835505.1 Polypterus senegalus
ATATCGACAAAATTTTATTACCTCTGCAGTCTTGGCTAATCCTCTAACCCATTAACAGCTGTGTTGGGTCTTCCAGAAGGTCTTAAAGGGAGAAGACAAACTTATTCATCACTACCTTTGGCAGAGACTTATTCTGATAAACTGGAAGAACCCAACTCTCCTTTTAAGTCAGTGAAACTGATGTGTATATTATTTAAAATTGGAAAAAATCAAATACTCAGTTAGAGGATCTGTGCAGACTTTTTTCAAAACATGGCAGGATCTAATCAGTAATATTTTGAAATGATTTTATAAAGCACAGAGAATTTGTTGATTTAGGTATTTTTAAAAGCCTTAAATTTTACACCGTTTGGCTTGCTCTCTCTCTCAAGGGTGGGATCGATCTGTTCTTAGCATAATTCTTTTTTTTTGTAAAAGCGTGATTGCTATGTATTGATTGTAATAAAATTAATAAAAAAAAAGAGGCTAACAGAATGTTAGGTTATATAGCAAGATGTGTGGAGTACAAGTCCAAGGAGGTTATGCTCAACCTTTATAATGCACTGGTGAGGCCTCATCTTGAGTACTGTGTGCAGTTTTGGTCTCCAGGCTACAAAAAGGACATAGCAGCACTAGAAAAGGTCCAGAGAAGAGCGACTAGGCTGATTCCAGGTCTACAGGGGTTGAATTATGAGGAAAGATTAAAAGAGCTGAGCCTTTACAGTTTAAGCAAAAGAAGATTAAGAGGTGACATGATTGAAGTGTTTAAAATTATGAAGGGAATTAGTACAGTGGATCGAGACTTGTATTTTAAAATGAGTTCATCAAGAACACGGGGACACAGTTGGAAACTTGTTAAGGGTAAATTCGCACAAACATTAGGAAGTTTTTCTTTACACAAAGAACGATAGACACTTGGAATAAGCTACCAAGTAGTGTGGTAGACAGTAAGACGTTAGGGACTTTCAAAACTCGACTTGATGTTTTCTTGTAGGAAACAAGTGGATAGGACTGGCGAGCTTTGTTGGGCTGAATGGCCTGTTCTCGTCTAGATTGTTCTAATGTTCTAATGATATGATATATAACATTCAAGGTAAATAATATCTAAAGCAGCTCCAACAAAACTCCTGAAAGCTCAAATAATGAGTCCTCGCATCCTGTACTTACATAATCAGACTGAATAGGTCTTTTGAAACTTGGTAGTAGTTTAGAATAAATATCAGAGTTGGTGGAGAAAACAGAACCGGGAGCATGAGACATGGCAGCAATCTTCTAAAAACCATGCCAACCATAGATAGACAGATAGATAGATAGATAGATAGATAGATAGACAGATTCAGAAAAGAATCAAAACCCAATCACAAATGCACAACTAATAGTGAAGAATAATACTAAACATATTCCACAATTTTAATAAAGAATTAAGTGAAGTAAGCAGAACTTGAAGAAAGACAGTATGGCCAGGTGTACTTGTCACTCACTTCCTTTTGTGAGGTGCCAGATGTGCTATATTTCACCTTCATATAAAGTACAACTGTTTGTGTGTATTGTATATAGAGCATTAACTATTACATTTTTTCATAATTTAAGTATTACAAATTACATTTTACACATTTTAATGGGATTTATAAAGTTTTTTGTGTGATTCTTTTTAATAGTTTTATAATTATTTGATTCCAATGAAATTGTTGTAATACACAACGTTAGCACATATTGAAAATTTGTGGACCCAGTTTGTGTATGCATAAGACATACTGTTATATGTGCAATATGTTTTGCAAATTCTTGTCTTTTCATGTGGCTTTTGTTAGTGTTCTTTATGTGTGAAAGTAGCTATTTGAAATAGGTAGGAGGGGAGTGGCTCTTCTACACGATCAGGGTAGCTATATGATAATAACTCTGTCTTTGTGTCTGTCTGTCTATCTGTCACTAAGGTCACAAATTATTTTTAATTGTGGGAAGTGTGGTGACACACACTGAGAGTATGGTTAGTGAAAAATAACAATATTCACATTCATAAAATCTGGGCGCCACTGGTTACATTTCTGGAGTATGCATTAAATTGATTATATTACTAATGTTTAACTATACTAGTTTAACTATATTAGTCTGTTTACATATGAGATGGAAGTTTTTGTTATATTTACATTACAGTCACGAAAAG
Source organism: Polypterus senegalus (assembly GCF_016835505.1). Lineage (NCBI taxonomy): Eukaryota > Metazoa > Chordata > Cladistia > Polypteriformes > Polypteridae > Polypterus > Polypterus senegalus. The sequence continues at coordinate 2,144 of NW_024383655.1, forward strand.
TAAAGCAACATACTGTACATAATATTTATATCTAGAATGCTAAAAATCCTTCCTTTCACTAATATTGATATGAATGCATTCTTTTTTACTTTTATTTGCTCATTAAACTGATAATTTTAGTTTAACATTTTTATCATTATTTTGATGATGGGTGTGGCCATTTTACCAGTGCAAATGTGGCATGTCACAGATTATAAAGCATCGCTGCACAGTAGGGAGTGAGTGAACTTTGTAAAATTAAAGAGACAACTCAAGCATAACAGGCATTTTTATTACGTGCTCACGTTAACTCTGTAACTGATTTTGTTCTTTGAAGAAAATAATACAGTTGATGACTGCCATTGCTAATATCGCTGACTATTCTTATTAAAGAAATCAGTACAAGAAAGCCCCTAACTGATCCCTGCCACTTGCTGCTAACAAGTTATCTGTTAAAACATAGCATATCAGCTTGATAATTATAAGCTCTGATATTTCATGTATAAACCTGTAAATCTTATGGAAAGATAAATACCAAGTTCTTCTTGACATTGGATGCTGGAAAATGGAGTCCTAACTTCTATCAGATGTAGAGGATTACTTTACAACTTTGGTGCTCTTAGTGACACTTTTGTTTTATTGCTCTTAGTCTTAGTACATATGCTGGAACGCAGGTGGTAGTAAAGCACTTGTCACCAAACCCAGCCTTTCTTTTTAAATGACATCTTCAGCAGACATGTCAAGGTGATCCTTGATGCAATGTGAGCTGAGTCTTGTTTATGAAATGACACTAATAACCTTTTATTGTATAATTTCCTTTTGATTATTGCTACTCCAGGCTCATATCTCCATGAATGTCCCTTTATTGGTTTCACATACTTATGATTCATTTCTTCCCAGTTGTATTTTACTTTGAATGTTAGATGACATAGTTAATATTGCCATCCTTGACTGTGATGTTTTTTATTTATTTAATAGTGAACATCTGTTGCATCAGTGCTAGGGTTTGAAGTGGAACAAAATCCACACAGTCAGATAGGGGAATTCTGAGATGGTGCAGCAAATGTCAATATTTGCCATGGAAGACTAGGAGACCATCAAAACTACTCTAGAATGGTAGATAAGAGAGGCGATAATTAATGTGGGATAAGTAGGATTTAAAGACAGCCAGCCTCCTTGTCAGAGGATCTTTAGTCAGGGCATAATGTGGATAAACACTGAGGGAGGAGGAGAAGACAAGGAAGTGTTTGAGAAAGAAAGACAGAGAGGCACACATGATAAAGGGGTGCTGACATCTGAAGTAACTGCCACAAATAAAACCTAAATAAGATAACTCCAAGTGTGGTCACTGAATCTACTTTTTCAGTCTGTTCCTTTGATTTTTGTATTTTTTCACTTGCATCTAGTCACTCAACACAACTTTCTGATATTTTGAGCTTAGGTGGGATATATTCCTGGTTGAAAAGGTACCAATGTGATGTTACATTTTAACACTATAAGTTTTGTGGAAAGATCCTAACCCCTTAAAATCTGCTTATTTGTTAAGATTATTATCACTGTGTACATAACCATTTCCCCATTTCTGTACATTTTTATGTCTTATTGAACTGTTTTGCTATGTTTATCCATCTTTACAACATCCCAGGAATCCTTAGAATACCTCATTCAATATTGTTATTTTGCAAATTAAGAACGGTAACATTTGTTAATTTTATTTCACTCTTACTGCTTTTGTAGTGGGATAAGTATTTCTTATAGTAAAATAAAAGTGACTTATAGTTGCAATCAGAAATATTCAACCCTCCAAAGATTATATGGATTTACCAATGAAAGTTTTTACAAAGAGCTAGATTTTGTTTTGGATAACTTCTTTATTAGTTGAGTTTACATAAAATCAACAAAGAAAATGTATGATGTAATATTCGTGAGTAACAGGATAATTTATTAATATAGCTATGTCACAGTTATTCAACCCCTGTATAATATTACTTTTTTTAATACCTTCTGCTAGTTTTTTTGGCCTAAAGTAGAGCTAAAACATAATTTAAGCCTTTGGGAATTCATTAATGATCCTGAATTGGCTTCAAACCTGATGCATATATAAACCCACCCATGAAGGTGTTGAAGGTTGATTTACAATCATAGGTAAGATTAAGGAGCTTTTACATTAGCTAAGAGGAAATTATTTCATTACACCTTAAGGGCAGGGTGTGACGGTGGTGCAGTGGTAGCACTGCTGCCTACTGATCAGGAGACCGGATTAGCTTCGGGCACTCCATCCGTGGAGTTTGTATGTGTTCTCCGTGTCCGCGTGGGTTTCCTCCCACAGTCCAAAGACATGCAGTTTAGGTGCATTGTCCCTAGTGTGTGCTTGGTGTGTGGGTGTGTGTGTGCCCTGTGGTTGGCTGGCGCCCTGCCCGGGGTCTGTTACTGCCTTGCGCCCTATGTTGGCTGGGATTGGCTCCAGCAGACCCCCGTGACCCTGTGTTCAGATTCAGCGGGTTGGAAAATGGATGGATGGATAAAATTTAAGTGAAACTATTTGGACACATGGACCAGCAGTATGTCTGGCATGAGAAAGGCCACTGTAATGGCCAAAAATACCACCTCCACAGTCAAGCATAGAGGTGGGTCATTGATGATGTGGGGATGTTTTTCTTATGCAGAAACTGGCAATCTTGACCATGTAATTGACATCATGGATACCCAGAAATACCTGGCCATTATTAAGATCCAGAAACTACTGAATCTGATGGCTGAATAATAGTGCACATGCACATTTATGAAAAGAGTTACTTTTTTCATTTGAACTTAAACTTCAAGTTAATTTATGTTCTCAAAATAACTAAAAATGTGTCAATAAACAAATTTGTTGTTTAATGAGGCTTTTTGTCATTTATTTTCATTAACCTTGATTCATACCACTCTAATATCTTTTTGAGGTGAGGGATTGGATATTTCTGATTGCAACTGTATATATTTATCCATGATTATCTGTATCTGCCCCAAATAATATAGTTAGACCAGGTTGCTTATATTTTATCCCAATTTCTCAACCTCAAATGTTATTGTTTCTTTTGAAACAGAGACCTTATGTGTTTACAGAAAGAATAGTCAGTTACTTAACTTCAAAGATCTAAAGTAAAGTATTAAGAATAACACTAAAACTTCAAATTCAAGCGGTAGTTATATTTATGAGGAAACAATTCATTATCAGAGTTTGTGGTATTAAAGCTGCATTAATTTTACTGTTAGATACTTGCTGAAAATTTATAATAATACTAATAAGCAACAACTTCTTTGACTTCTTTTATAATTTATATATCCTTATATCATGACTAATTAGGATGTCCTGATAAATAATGCCATTTACTTTGGAAATAGATCTGGTGACCAAGCTATGTGTTGTGTTGCATTCATGGCTTTACAAGTGTATTATATAGTTTAAGTAGAACCTGACATCTTGTTTGCTATGTGCATAGTAATAATTTTACTAAAACTGTTATTTTTAAATATCATATAGTTTACACTTCAGAAGTATTCTTTAAGCCAATTTCAGTCCATCCAGGGCATAGTTGTTCTCTACTTAGAAAAAAAAGTTCATTCACCAGAAAAACAACAGCTAAAATGCAGTCTTCTCTTAGTGATTATATCGTCATATTTATAGAGGTCCACACCTTGCTTATATCTGTTTAAATAAATTGTTTAATATGAAATGTATTTATATTCTACTAACTCTAAACTATGAGTTACAATTACAGAGTGAATTTGTTTGACAAGGGTTCATTTATTTTGATCTTGATTTTTTTTTTCTGCATACTAAATGTCAGTTTATTTATTAGCTTATGTCCCCACATCCTGTGGGAATCAGCATCTGCCAATGCAAATGCAGGAACACTAGCACATCTTTAGTGTTTATTTCTTTTTACATATTCTTTAAAGTTAACTTGTTCATCTTCTACTAGCACCAAGGGAAAACACAATATTTCCTCCCGGATGTTATTCTGTAAGATCAACCAAATAAGCTGTGTTTGGAAAAGGCCAAACCATAAGACTTCAAATTTTCCATCTGCACAAAGAAATAATTAGGCGTAGAGCCAACATACACCAGATTGATAAGACATTATACAGATACATTTAATAATGTAATGTTTAGAAACTAAAGAATCTTATAAAAGGTGTAGATGAATCAATTAACTCTTTTTGCCTGAAAAATGCCATATATTCCATAAACTATATTAATCCATAAAGGTTTATAACCTCATATTAATGTATCCCATTGATCTACTAAAAGAAATCTTTGTGTAATAGAACCAGTTTAGACAGATAAAATTTTTTGTATTCCCTTAACGTTTTAAAATAGACCCCGGGGTTTAGAAAAACATCAGTGGAAAGGAAAGA
>NW_024383656.1:0-35625 GCF_016835505.1 Polypterus senegalus
TTGCACTTCAAGTTAGCTGTTTCACATTTTATTACTCTTCAATTTATTTATTTTTTGTATCAGTATACTGCTGCTGGATTATGTGAATTTTGGGATTAATAAAGTTATCTATCTATCTTATCTATCTATCTATCTATCTATCTATCTATCTATCTATCTATCTATCTATCATCTATCTATCTATCTATCTATCTATCTATTCCACTGCTTGGTATCTAATCCCATATACTCTGTTTAAGGTTTTGTCTGAAGAAATACTTTGTGACTTTAGTTTGAAATTTACTTTAGTCAGTTTCTGTTGAAGAGCTCATTGAAATAATGGCTGGCATGCACAAGTAATTCCTTCAACGATTTGAACATTGTCACCCTAATCTTTGATTTATTTAACCTGAAAAAAATAAAATTCCTGCTATCTTCCCTTTAATCTCTTCTTTTTTAGTGGGCATAAAATGTTGATGTTAAATATTAGAAGTAGATTTGAATCTAGCTATGACAACATCTTGTCGGCTTGGCTGAGTAGGGTTTCTTTTCTTCCTACCCAGACTTTGTACTGGACTTGTACAAAAGATTTGTAGACACATCTGCTAGTGCTGCTCTTGCTTTTTAGAAGCCACTTACAAGAATTTATTACGATTTTACCAGTATCCATCAATCTCAGGTTTAAATTGTCATTTCCAGCACAACTATTACCATTTTTAGATATTATTCTTTCTTTTGGTTTTCCAGGACTTAAAACCTCTGCCTATATAAGCCAATTGACTCAATGAGTTACCTGATCTACAGCCACTTCTATCCCTGGCATACTTAACACTCCTAACTCTTACACAGTTAATTAAACTCCATCATCTCTGAAGTGATGATGTTGACTTCTCTAATGAAGCACTCAGAATGAGGAGTTTCTCCATTATAGTAAATACCTATCTCATAATGTGGACAGGATCCTCAATCAAGTCAGGAGTAGACTTCATAACATTCACTCTAAGGAACCACAATAATGAAACTTGAATCTTCTGGTCCTCCCATTCCACCCTAGTACTCTATCCTTCCCACAGGTCATTAAACAAAATTTTGAATTTTGCAGACTAATCCTTCTTTTCTGATCCTCCTTGACTTCCTTCCATCAGCCACATAACCTATACAAAATTGTTGTCCACAGCTCACTTCACAGAGGAGAACCTGCTCTCACCATACACTGTAAGTTGCAACAGGAGCTAATGTAACTTGAAAAATATCACCAGTGATGCTGTTACATCTGGTCCCTCCGATAAATTTATTTTTATAAGAGATCTTTTGCCAGTCACCTTATTTTAACACATTTCTTGTAGAAATTGTCCAGTCATCTACGACTGTAGAAGAACCAGGTTGACAGCTAAGACTGTTTCAGAGAGCATGTTTGAGCTGTTAGGATCAAACACTCCACTTCCCTTTGATCATAGCCACAGTGGTCTCCGTTTGTGTTCTATCACAGGGCTTCAAAGACACTTTTCAATGAAAACAAATGAAGCAAGTTTCATTTTCCACATAGTATCATGTGTTTCTCCAGGTCTAAAGACTGACTAACTTTAATCTATCCCTTCATCTTTTCTAAAGACAGTTTTTTTCACACCTATCTCATTTTTTCTTCTGTTCATTGCCCTGCTTTGTTCCTTCTATCCTTTCCCATATTTGTTGCCCTGCCTTTTCAGTTGCACCCGATGAAGACTGTAGTTGAAATGTTTGTTTTTAACCCTTTTCCTTGCAGTATGCACGCTAATGCAGCGTACAGTAACTCCATATAAAAATAGAACCACAGCAAAATGCTAATTAAATCTGACCATTAGACATTACTGATAGAAGAGTGTAAGTTGTTTCCCAATACACAAGTGACAATAGTGTAACTGATATTAAAAGGCAACAAAAAATGGTATAACTAATTTAAAAATCAACAATGCTGTTTCTGTTTTTTAGCATGTACAAGAACAAGATGCAAAACAACAGTAATAAATATTCTGAAACCTTTAGAAAATCCATTGTTGTTGAAAAGATTCAATTTTGAAAGCACATCATTTGTTAAAAGCTGCAGATTTTACCAAAACTTATGGCAAGGTAGTCCTGTTTTTAATCATGGGTTTTGTTCACTGTAGAACAACTCAATTTATTATTATTATTTTAAATTGGTAGCTTTTTTAATTTTAATGTTTTTGTTTATTTGTTTGTTTTTTATCATGAGTGTTGTGATTTTGTATGAATTATTCTTGGCAACAGTGGTCTGGTTGCTACCATGAGATTTCCAGAACTGCAATATTTGAGATCATTATGTTGAATATAAAAAAAAGGCAGTGTCCTCTTCCCTGCATTCAGGTTTCTGGATAAAATTCAAATAACTGTGATGTGATTAGTCATTTTGATCTTTTGAAAGTGTCAGAACTTTTCACGTGTCTTCAACTAGTTTTTGGGGAATGACTTTTGGTTTTGACCTTTGGCACATCTTTTTTGTGGTCTGTTTTTCAAAGAGAACAGAAACGAACTCGCTTAAAATTGAATGACCTAAGAGGGTCACTTAATAATAATATATGTTGTATATCATTTTTGGGCCCTTTGAGAAGTGACATCACTGGCTGTGAAATGCTTGATTGTATTTAATATCAGCTAAGAGAATTATCTATATAAATGATAGGTGTTTTGGGTTTTGAACAATACTGAATCTTTTTTTTTTTACTATTTTTTAATTTTTGGAGATATAAACTTATACCTATTAACATGACAGACCTCAAGATCCATTTGTTTCATAGTTGATCCATCATGCTGCTCTTTTGTGTTTCTCAATGCCATGATTTTTACAGTTGTTATGCCCATTGTTAACTTCTTCAATTTCATAATGCTTATAATGCATTATGTCATATATCACACCTATTTATGATGGGGTGAAGATTGTAACATTTAAGCTTTTGGCCACTTCAAAAACCATTGACTACCTCAGAGTTATTTAGGGCAAATCAATTTAGTTTGTGGAACTTTTTAGAAAAGTTATTCTAAATTGACTTTGGTTTTCTGTTTTTGGTCTTGAAAAATCGGTTCTGTCTCTCATGATTTTTTGACCTTTGCCTATTTTAGACAGATCTTTGCTTGCTCCAAACTGCTTTGTATATTGTCTGGTCATTTTCTTTCACTGTTGCAAAATGATTGTAACAACATTATTAAGTCATTAACATTTAGTTATCTGTTCTCTGATTATTTACCAGATTTGTTTTTTTCAGTTGGTATAGTCAACAAAAGCCAGAGTGATTTATTTTCATAAGAAGTGTGTAATATTTTATTTAAGGTTTATAATTAGGGTAATACCCTTTTTTTTTGTTACATGTTCCTTCATTTTTCATTTGCAGGTGAATAGAACTACAAGTATATGGTCCTCGGCTTTCTTATCACAGTTCAGATTGTTAGACTGATTATTGACATTGAAATTGTTCTGTTATGTATGTGTGTAAGTATGTGTGTGAACATGCCAACAATCAACTGACATACGTTCCAACCTGTGGTTTCTGCATTGTGCCCATTTCTCCATTGACTGACTTTGGTTTGCTAAAATGTTGTAATGGAAAAAGCAGGATCAGACTAATAGATATTGAGTCATTACTATTCTGCATGCAAGGTCGCATACAGAGCTGTAGCACATGGTTTGTTGTATGTGTGTGTTTTCCTAAAAGCCTCAATGATAATTATTTACTGAAATATTACAGAATCCCGAATCTTAACAAGAAGGTTCAACACCTCTGCCATGTAAAAGAAATCCTCAGTGTGTTTTTTGTGATCTGATTACAGAAACAAGCCATTTAATTAAACTATCAATTAAAGAGTGAAGAATGTATCTAATGAAAATTTTAATTGAAACAACAACAAGCAGCCCACTGGTCCCCTAAATCAAAGACTGAAAACAACCGGCTCTTCTAGAAGAGTCTGAATTTAAGTGAAAATACAAGAAATGCTCAGGTGAAAGAGCAGAACAGTGTAAATTCCAGGAGCTTAAACTGGGTGCACTGTGTCATTTTTGGAGGCTAGTTCTTAGTTGTACTTAGTCATAATGAATATTGTCTACCCATATTGTGTTAACCATTTATTATGACTTGGTAGTAGCTCCTCCTCAACTCCTCAATAAGTTTTTCCAGTAGTTTGCCCTTTGGCCCCTCCTATCAGTATCCTGTTGCTATGCACATTAATTGGGCAGCAGTTATTGGACGGTAGGGACACTGTGGTTACAGCTTTGAACAAATTTTGATGATTTTTGATTTCAGCCTTTGTGGCAGATGGCTGACACCCTTGCACAGCCAGGATGTATTATCTACCCCAGAGCACTAGATTGTAGCCCCTGGGTTGCAGCGTAGCATGTCAGATTCCCACAGGACTCATGGGAGTTAAACTTCTGCGTCAGCTTTGGCCACAATGGGGTGCTGCAGGACTGCAGAACCCTACTTTGTCTGGCTTCCGCCCCACCCGAAGTGCTTCCAGACCACGCTAACAGGCTAAAGGAAGTGGTTCCGATGCAGTATAAAAGAAGCCAGCTGCCTTCATTCCAGGAGCCGGTGTCCGAGGGAGATAACGACGCTTGTTGGGAGGAGTGGAGGCAGAAGACAAAGACACAGGGAGAAAGAAGAAGAAAAGAAAGGGAATGCTGTGTGTACTTTATTATTGGTACTTGACTGTACTGTACTGTGCTGTGGGAAATGATTGAAAAGCATTTACCCCTGAAATAAAAGCCCATGTGTGTGCAAGAACTTGTGCTTGTGTCTGTCTGAGTCAGGTTTGGGGAGCTGGTTCTGTTTATATTTTGCAATTTTCTCTGATACTTTGCCTGTTCCATTTTGTTAATTTGCTTATTTACTTTCTTAATTTTTATCCAATCTTATTGATTACAACATTTTATTTAAACAGCTTTTTGTCATGTTTGTCTTTATTTTAATTGATCAAGATTTGCATTCCAACCTACAGTATGTTTCAGACAAGCTTGCCACACGGCAGTCTTGAAGTAACGTTTTTTCCAAAGAAGCTGACTTTGATGATTATACATACTCCCACATCTGTTAGAATGTATGTGTATGTGTATCTGTGTTTCTATGCATTAATTTTTTCTTGCATTTAGATCTAGGTCCATGCTAATTCAACTTGCATGGAAGATACAATGGAGAGGTGAGTGTATATTTTAATCAGCTTATCCATACATTCGTTTACACAGTCAGGATTAAGGGGACTAGAATTTGTCCTGGGATCATTGTGCATGAGAGGATTGCTGGTTTATTGCATGGCACATTTACAACTAAACACACACACATCCACATTCACTCACACCTAACATGTACAAACCCAGGAAAATACTCACACATACAGTCACAGGATGAACATGCAGACATTGATTTTATACACAGGAGATTTGCTGCTACTTTTGTATTCACATGCATAAATTTATAAATCAGAAACTCAAAGTTATTTGCCTGTTATTTAAACAAAAGAAAGTGTATATATTCATAAAATAGCAAAATATTTTGACTGTGCCAGTTTAAGATAATAATAAATCAGTTTAAACATTTAGTGTTATAGACCTAGTTAAAGTCATGATGATCGCTATACATCTAGGGGCTTAATCCTTTTATTCCCTGGGAAATTTTTGTGAAGTAGATGTGAACTCTGTGTGAATTTTATATATCAAATAAGTTATCATTCATAATAGCAACACAAAATTGTGGTGGTGCATACAGTATTCATGTCTGATCTCATATTTTACCTTTAAAGAGAAAACCCCAGGAGGGACAAGTCCTTGTTATTAAGGCAAAAAAAGAGAAACTGCAAAACCATAAGAGCAAATGACTCATGAAAATAACATGAAGCATAACTGAAAAGTGACACAATATGTTATTTTTATTATGTAAAAAATAAATAAATAACAATACTGCTGTCCTTGTGTTGTAGCCCACAAGTTAAATCTAAATTGCTTTTTAAAGGGTGCACATTCAGTAAATGAGACCAAAGATTAGAAAAGAACCATATAAATGCTTTTTATTTTTTTCAATCTATTTAAATTAGCATTAGTATTCTCGGGGTAGATTTTCTAAAATGTCTCTAGATAATGGGCGGCTGTTAAAATTATTCTGAAAAACTTGCCTTTTATGAGTACAGCTGCTCTCTTTGTGTCTGTATGTGTGTTTTACAGCATCTCTGTAGACCAGATCTTTTCCTCCAGCAGCAGACTCTCTGATCGACCTTCACATGTCTTGCTGATGACAGCTTGGAAATTTTTTTGGCGAGTTTCAGAAAGATAAGCAGTTAATTGCCCTGCTTAGGAAACCAAAAACGGATGATAACTTGTTTGTTGGGGAATGAAGTGATTTGTAAAGCTTTGCATTTATTTATCAAATGACATGCAGTCAGACGTGGAACAAAGAGCAATATTGTAAAATACACTCTATTTTTGTAAGTGATGAATAATCTACTTGAGGTATTACCCCATTTTTCTTTCATTTTGATTAAATGGATTTTTCCTGTCAATGTATGCTTCATGTTCTTGTCCTGTTTAAACCGTAGCAGAAGAGCAAAATGCAGAAGTCAACACTGCAGATCCTTTTAATTTAATTGGATTTGCATCCAAATGGGAATCATGTGCTTCACAGGACTTAACTGTTTTTGTATGTACTGCATTCTAATACATTGCTTAGAATGAAGAAAGTACTTATTTTGTCAAGCAAAATGTTTCAGAAAATATATTATTGTATATAAGTAAGCAGCAATATGCTTACAAATCAATGATCCTTTGTATGATATAGCTATTTACTGTATATAAAGGGAAACCCTAAAACATGATCAGGACACTCTATTCAGCACTCCATTAGTCCATCCATAATGAAACCTGCTTAAATCCAGTTCAAGGCTATGGGACGCCGATGATTACCTCATCAGCACTGAGTGCAAGGCAGGAATCAGCCCTGCCATGGGCACCTGTCTATTGCAGGGCATTCCCATGACAATAATTTCAATAATGCATAATGGGCTAATTTAGCATCATCTATTAGCTTAACCTGCATGACTTTGAATGGCATTGTTCCACACAAAAGTGACAGGACTTGGAATGTAAACTGAGAATACCGGCTCTATATACAGTAGAAAATTAGAACAATTTTGACACAAGCACGCCATTCAGTCCCACAAAGCTTCCCAAAATAACACCAAGTTGAGTTTTCATGGATTGGGAGAGCATGGAGGGTCATAAGGTTGCTCTAAAGGGATGTGTGGCGCCCCGATATCTTTGCAAATGGACTAAGGTCCAAGTCATTATAGTCCTGGTTCTTCCTGTCTTGCTATATGGTTGCGAGACATGGACCCTATCCAGTGATCTGAGATGAAGACTGGACTCCTTCGGTACTTTGCTTCTTTGGAGAATCCTGGGTACCGCTGGTTTGACTTTGTGTCAATGAGCCGCTTTCCTCATGGGGTCCCGAATGAAGCACATTATCTGCATTGTGAGGGAGCGTCAGTTACAGCACTATGGCCAATTGGTGCGATTCCCTGTAGGTGATCCAGCTCGCAGGATCCTCATTGTTGAGTACCTGTGTGGCTGGACCAGACCAAGGGGTGGCCCACGTAACACCTGGCTGCTGCAGATAGAGGGTCTTTTCAGAGTGTGGGAGTGGACTGCGTGTCTTCCAGGGGGTTGCCAACCAGGATCTTGAGCTGTCCTGTTGTGTGGTGGGTGCAGCAACGCGCTGTACTAGTGCATGCACCACAACTGACCTGAGTTTTGAAGGTTCCAAAAGTCCTTCTCACTACCATACTACTTGGCAATTTATTCCAAAATGTCTATGGTTCTCTAGCAGTGGAGTAACCTCTGTGCCATCCTATATGCAAAACCAATATTACAATCTGTCACATACATGAGCTGCCAAAAAAGTTAGCAACACTTTACAGGCTTTAGTCAAAAATGAAGAACAAATATCTTTGACATATTATTTGTTTAATTACAAATGTCCTGTTTGCAATACCGTAACATGAGTGGTTTGAACTGTGCACCAACCAGGCTCCGATTTTCAAAGGGTGCCAATAGACAACATGGTTGTTTCAGATTAAAAAGAAGAAAAAAAAAGATAAAATCATTAATATCACTAAAAATTAGTAAATCTTTTATACATATTTCCCTTTACTTTTTATGATTTTGTAAACAACTTGCACATTGAAATGGGTCTATATTGTGTTTTATAATTACAGCGAATTATTGGAAATAAAAGTACAGTTCTAAGTAAAATAACAATGAGAATGACACACTGCTTGAAAACCACCACGCCACTAATATAAACACACAACTGAGTGATGCACGCCTTTATTGCCGTAACGTATGCACAACCAGTCAATACGCCTCATAGTGATCTTCTATCTACTTATATCTCTACACTCTCAGTGTGATTTTCCCTGCTATTTAAGGTAAATTAATTTTGTGTAGTATATTAGTTTATCTCGTTTTATAGATTTGGCAAAAAAAAAATTGAAAAAAAGGAAGTATGATTGAATGTTTTTATTTATTCTAATAATGAATGTTGAACTGACATTTAATAAAACAGAAAATCAATTTATTTTTATTTTGACACAATCATATTTGTTCCTATTCAATTCATGACAGAAGATGGGTCCTAAAAAGAATTTGAGAGCACAAAATCTGAAAGAAAAAAATATGTACCGAAAGACAACGCAAGTACAGTAATCCCTCGCTATATCGCGCCTTACTCTCAGCGGCTTCACTCTATCGCGGATTTTAAATGTAAGCATATCTAAATATATATCACAGATTTTTCGCTGGTTCGCAGATTTCTGTGGATAATGGGTCTTTTAATTTATGGTACATGCTTCCTCAGTTTGTTTGCCCACTTGATTTCATACAAGGGACGCTATTGGCGGATGGCTTAGAAGCTACCCAATCAGAGCATGTATTACATATTAAATAAAACTCCTTAATGATATAAGATATGCTTTCAGCTGGTGCTTCATTGTTTGCTTTTCTCGGTCTCTCACCCTCTTTGACATTCTCTGCCTGATGTGTGAGCAGAGGGGCTGTTTGCGCAGAGGCTGTTTGCCTAGAGGATATGGACGCCTCTACAAAATGCCGCTTTATCGCGGTGCTTCGGCATACTTAAAAGCACATATTGATTTTTTGATTGTTTGCTTTTATCTCACTCTCTCTCTGACATTCTCTGCTTCCTGACGGCTCCTTTGAAGAGAACATATGTATGCATTCTTTTTAATTGTGAGAAAGAACAGTCATCTCTGTCTTGTCATGGAGCACAGTTTAAACTTTTGACTAAAGGGTGTTATTTCATGTCTAGAGGGCTCTAATAATGTTAACAGTGTGGGAGAGTTTATAAGGGCTTAAAATATATAAAAAATAACCATACAAACATATGGTTTCTACTTCGCGGATTTTCATCTATCGCGGGGGGTTCTGGAACGCAACCCCCGTGATCGAGGAGGGATTACTGTACTCAAATACTTTAAAACAATGGATTTCAACCAGAAGTAAAAATTTTAAGTGAAGAAAACAATGAAAATTATATAATGCTAGCAAAATACCTGCGCTTTGCAGCAGAGAAGTAGTGTGTTAAAGAAGTAATGAAAAGAAAAGGAAACATTTTAAAAATAACGTAGCATGATTGACAATGTAATTGTTTTGTGACTGTTATGATTGTTGCTGTCAAATATATATATATATATATATATATATACTAGCAAAATACCTGCTCAGTGAAATGGAGAAGGAGTGTGTTAAAGAAGCAATGAAAAGAAAAGGAAACATTTTGAAAATAACGTAACATGATTGTCAATGTAATTGTTTTGTCACTGTTGTGAGTGATGAGTGTTGTTGTCATATATATATATATATTTACACACACACACATAAACATATATATATATACATATCTATACATATACACATATATTTATCTACATATATACACATACATATACACACACACATAAATACATACACACATACATACATACACACACATATATACACACAAATACATATATATATACATACACACACATATATAAACATATATATACATATACATACATATCTACATATATACACACACAGCTATTTCAGTATCAGTGCAATACGCTGCTTGTTAAAACGGATAACTCCGCTCTTACGTGCAAGTCTGCGTGGATATTATGAACTATCAGATTTGTTCAAGTTCTATTTAAATTTTAAATAGAAGGAATTTTTATTTAGTCGACAGAAATATCTTTGGTAGGAATGGTAAAAACAGACAGGAATATTATTCGTGAATAAATCAACTCAAACCTTAAACAACTTATAATATTTTGCTCTCCATAAAAATATATCCTGTCTAAATTATACAAGTTAGAAATAAAGTAAACGTTAAAAGAACAAACATTCAAATTTCTTTACTCTTATGTAATTTTATATAAAAAATAAACTTAGATTTTAAATATCCCAAAAGATTTTGCTCTCCATAAAAATATATCCTGTCAAAATTATACAAATTCAAATATGAACATGCTGCATAACAAAACCTGGAAATATAAATAAAATGTGTTCCTTTCAGCAATAACAAATCAAATCATTCAGTTGTCTTTGCTCATATGTCATTTTAGAGCTGGACGCCTGGCATCTTTTCTTGGCAACAGGTTCGTTTCGGTTTGGTGTGAGGTTCTGTGTTGTGGAGATTCTCAGGATGGATTGCAGGTGCTCATCAGTGAGGCGACTCCTGTGTGCTGTTTTGTTAGTCTTTATCACTGAGAAGAGCTTCTCACACAGATATGTGCTACCAAACATGCACAAGGTTCGAGCCGCATGTAGACGGACTTTTTGTTCTTCAAAGTCACCAAAGCGCCGTGCAAACTCAGTGCGCCAGTTTATCAGCAAAGTGCGATTTGGGAACACCGTAGTGACGACTTGGTTTAACATTACTTGGCAACAGGGAAAGTGGGGCAAGTTGCACTGGTGCATTTGTGTCTCCCATAAAAGCAGCTTCACTTGAAATCACTTTGTGATTGTGCACGGTTAAAACGTCCGCTGAAGTGTCAGATTCTTATTTAATTATCTGCTTTCTGTATCTTCTGCATTGCATTCAGGTTACCCTGATGTTTTGTCTCATAGTGCCGTCTTAGATTAAATTCTGTAATTACAGCCACATTAGCTCCACAAATGAGACACACGGGTTCAGTAAACATATACTCAGCCTCCCATCGGTTTTTAAAGGCTCTATTTTCAGAATCAACTTTTCTCTTCAGCATCGGGTGAGCTAGCTTCGCAATAACTTGCAGCATCATAAGCTAGACTTGATTAACGTGATAAGTGTTCGGCAAGGCAGCTGAAGCGCTGCATTATGGGATCTGGTTTATTGTGTTACCAGCGCTTCATATACCCGGCTTTAATAACAATAATACAGTATATAAAATGATCTCAAGGGCCGGATATAATTACACGCGGGCGGATGTGGCCCTGCCCTTGAGTTTGACACATATGGACTAAATAGAACTTGAAAAGATATATTTTTTCAAATGTGATCGCTAAATTCAGATAGAGTTGACGCAAGCACTACAGCCTGCATGCCTCAATAAGTCATCCTCCCTCGCTCTTACTTTTTACCGCTCATCTAATGAATACACTGAGTATGGCTTTACCAAAACAATCATTGATGGCTAATAAAGTATCCATTATTCGAGTATGTAGATCGGGATATATATATATACATATATATATATATACCCGCGATCGCAGCTGAGAAGTAGTGTGTTAAAAAGCTAGAAAAGAAAAGGGAACATTTTAAAATAACGAACATGACTGTCAATATACAGTATTTGTTTTGTGAGTGTTACTGAGTGTTGCTGTCATCAAGGATTTGATTATCATTATTTCTTTCAATCAGGTTCAGATTTGTAGGATGTGTTGTGTTCAAGTTACATTCCGTGTTTGTCAATCGCTGTAAAGATGACAGGTTTCATTCATCGATTCGTTTCTTACTGCATCAATAAACAGCTCGTCTTCTTCTTTATCTGAGACCTGACACACTGCATGCACGGTTTTTTACACTGTCTTCCTTTAGCGGACATTGACTTTTTCCAACGTGTGCTTTGTTTCCGCAGTAGTTGGATTTATGAATATGCTTATATGTATCAGACGCTTCATATTTTTGCTGCCTTTTCAATTGTGTAATTCTGTTTTGTTCAGCGCTCTTTGGAACTGTTGCTTTTATCTGTGCACTGCGCCAGTTCACGGAGCCGCTCGGTGTACATGCATCGAAGGTTCCCAGCTGTGCTGGTGCCATCTCGCTATGTCCATGGCTGTATTTAATGTTACCTTAGTCCTGGCACTTAAAACTTTCTCTCGCAGTTTCGCTGAGTTTGTGTCAAACACCACCCTGACCATCTCATCTTCCTCTCCATAAGCACAGTCCTTCACCCGTGAATATTTACCCGTGGCAGTTTGCTATTGGATTGCCGCTGACGGACGGCCTTATATGGGCAGGCACTAAATTACAAACGCCAGCGCAGCCTGTCTATGAACTTAATTTAAAGTGTAGGTTTACATGCGGCTTTGTTTCAAGTAGCAGAACTCATGAATATGGTTGTATATGTCACTCGCCGCTTCTTATTGTTTCGCTGCCTTCTCAATTATATAATGCATGTTTTCTTCAGCTTTTTGAGGTCTTCCTGGTTTTCTATGTACTGCGTGATTACGGGAGGCGTGATGATGTCACACTAAACTCCGCACGCGGCGTTGAAGCTCATCTCCATTACAGTAAATGGAGAAAACTGCTTCCAGTTATGACCATTACGCGTAGAATTTCGATATAAAACCTGCCCAACTTTTGTAAGGAAGCTGTAAGGAATGAACCTGCCAAATTTCAGCCTTCCACCCACACGGGAAGTTGGAGAATTAGTGATGAGTCAGTGAGTGAGTGAGTGAGTGAGTGAGTGAGTGAGTGAGGGCTTTGCCTTTTATTATATATATATATATATATATATATATATATATATATATATATACATATTGTGATCCAATAAACTTCACAAAATAAAGATTTGGGGACTGTCCCCGTATATTGTCGCAGACAATAAGAAAAGAATTGAAAGTCTTTGAAAAGCACAATGAACAATGAACTGTTTTCAAAATGGCAGTTATATAGCAAGAGAAAACATGTGACAGGAAACGGTTGGCAAGGTGGTGATGTGGCAACAGGAACCGGAAGTGAGGTGTTTTGTGGGTGCTGGAAGTGACGTCATCAGAGGTGACCGGAAGTGACATCACCACGCCATTTTGGAACCCGGAAGTTGTGGTATTAGATTTCTTCTTGTTTTCTGTTGATGAGAGAAAGAGTTCAGGTAAGTACCACGTGACAACCCCTTATCTTGTAATGTTTTACTGACCTTTAGGCTCTTTGACTACCTCCTAATCGCCCATGTGTGACATGACCCCCTCAGCCCAGACCCTCGGTCGGGCAACCTGCACAGCAGGTCGTGACACGGAGAGAGCATCCGCGTTGGCCTGTAATGAACCTTTACGATAAATGACACTAAAACGATAAGGTTGTAACTCCAAGAACCATCTATTGATGCGCTGGTTTGACTCACCGATGAAGGGACATCCACTGTAAAGCGCGTGATCCGGTCACCAGAGTAAACTCGCGACCCAATCGGTAGTACCTTAAAGATATGATAGCCCATTTGATCACCAAGGCCTCACGCTTCCACCGCAGCATTCTTGGTCTCCCGCTCCAACAGTTTCCGCTAAGGTACATAACGGGTGTTCAGCACATGGTCTGGAGAATGAAAGGAATAGAAAATTAGGAGATCTCAACTCTGTTGCTGACGTAAGGGCCACAAAATGCTTTGTCCATCGAATCGCCCCATACCACTTTTAAAGACGCGACTTTTCTTTGTTAAATTCGATAAGCTAAGCAATTTCAGAGAAGTGCGTACAAAACGGCTATAGTAACCCACCAACCCTAAAATGCTTGAACCTGCCGCTATTCATCGGACGGGCCAATTCATGATTGCATCAATTTTATCACATTGTGGTTTAACAGTAACTACCCCCACCACCACGTAGCCTAAATACTAAATGCTTCCCTTAAACCGAATAAACATTTCCTCAGGTTTATATCTGAAGTCCTGCTGATGCTAGTGTGGAGAGCACTGCTTTAACCTGCAATACATGATCCTTCCATGTGCCGGAATAAATGACAAGCCATCCAAGTAGGCGGCACTATAGGAATTGTGGGGCGAAGCACTGTATCCACCAGACGTTGAAAAGTCGCCGTGCCCTGTGCAAACCAAAAGGAAGAACCCTGTATTGCCAATGTCCACTGGTGTACTAAAAGCGTTTTTTCTTTAGCGGAGTCCGTTAAGGAACTTGCCAATACCCTTTACTCATGTCAAGAGTAGTTAGGAATTGAGCCGCTCCTAACCGTCAAGTAAATCATCTACTAGCGCGTGGGATACGTGATCAAATTTAGAGACCTGATTAAGTCGACGGAAGTCATTGCAGAACCTCCACGAGCCATCAGGTTTAGAAACTAAGACAATTGGACTAGACCAAGGGCTATAGCTTTCTTCAATAACCCCTAGATCCAGCATTCGCCTAATTTCCAGCTCCACTTCCACTTTCTTTGCCTCCGAGTCTGTAAGGTCTCTCCCTCATAATTACTCCAGGGTCTGTAATGATGTCATGAATAATCAACGCAGTTCGTCCAGGTATCTCGTCCACAACTTTAGGGACAGACAAGATCGCCTGCTCAAGATCTTGTCTTTGCTCAGATGTCAAATCAGGACCAAAATTAAGATGGGCACATGACGCGAAAAGAGAACGAGGCTGTCCGGAGGAGGGATCAAGGTCCCTATCCTTCCATGGTTTCAGCAGATTAATGTGATATACTCGTCAACAATTAGGTTGTTTAACCAAATAATCTACGAGTCCCTTTCTTTCTTTTATTTCATATGGACCTTGCCAATGTGCTAACAATTTTGAGTGGGAAGTAGGAAGAGCACCATTACCATCACCCAGGACGAACTCCCCGGATGGTGGTGTTTCTATTATAATACGAGACTGGCGCTGCTTGTGCTTTTTCCAAATTGTCTTTAGGATTGGTCTAATTTTCTCAAGTCTACTTCAGTAATTCGCGATATATTCAAGAATATTTAATGTAGGGAGGACCTCCTCTTCCCATCCTTCTTTTAACATGTCCAAAGCCCTCGGGTTGTCTCCCATACAATAATTCAAATGGAGAGAAACCTGTAGAGGCTCAGCGAACTTCCCCGTAAGCAAACAAAACTAGGAAGCAACTGATTCCAGTTTCTTCCATCCTCAGTAACTACCTTACGTAAATCTGTTTTAAGGTTTGATTAAAACGCTCTACCAGCCCGTCAGTTTGGGATGATAGACTGACGTTTTCAGATGTTTTATACGGAGTAATTTAGCGATTTCCCTGAACGTCTCCGATGTGAAAGGAGTCCCTTGGTCTGTTAAAACCTCTTTGGGATCCCAACACGAGTGAATATCCCTACTAACTCCCATGCGATGGTTTTAGTATTAGCTGAGCGCAATGGAACAGCTTCTGGAAAGCGAAGTGGCATAATCAACTAATACCAAAATATATTTAAATCCTTTGTCGAGGGTTCTAAGGTCCAAGAGATCGATTCCGACTCTTTCAAATGGAATATCAATAAGGGGAAGGGGAACAAGAGGAGCTCGAGTCCTTCTTGGAATCTGGCGAAGTTGACACTCCGGGCAAGAAGCGCAAAATCGCCGGACCTTTACATTTATTCCCAGCCAATAAAATCAGAGTTTTATTCTCTCTAAAGTTTTTCGAGCCTAAATGGGCTCCTAGAAGGTGAGCATGTGCTAACTCACACACTTGTCGAAAAGTGTGTGGGATTAACTAACGATGCTCGCACTTCAGCCCCGTGATTTGCCACTCTATATAATAATTCATTTTAATATCAAAGAATGGCGTCGGTGGCATGGGATCCAAAGTTATAACCCTCAGTGGACACTATAGCATTCCTGGCAAATTTTAAGGAATCATCGTTCCACTGTTCTCTTTTAAATGATAAAGGTGTTAAAAGGAATTGGAAAATTAAAGTTTGAATTGGGTCTGTGACCTCAAGGGGAGGGCTTCTGCCTCTATGTCCTCCACGTTAACTGTATTAGCTCCGAGAGGCTGATGGGACATCAATTTCTTCACATTGGGTGCTAGTATCAGCCTGTGCTACTGTGAGACATGGCGTGTAGGCAGTCGGGACAATATTTTCCATTACTAAGCCTTCATGTTTCTTCGGTACAGTTACGCTTCTTACGCAGGTAATTTCACTCCAATCTCTACCAAGTATGACTGAAAATGGGGATCCAGTAATACAGCCATAGCCATGCTTCTCAGGATATTATTTACTGTTACTACACATCTGGCTGTCTTATAATACCGGATATCCCCGTGAATACATTTAAGACTGGTTTTTATTTTAGTCCACTGTTGCGGTAAAACGAAACGAGTAGCAACAATAGAAATGTTACTCCCGGAATCAAACATAGCCCTTACCTTTCTTCCATTTATAATAACTGCACCTGGAAGAGACAAAGGGTTATTCACAGTGGCACAATACCTTTCTCCCCTCACCAACGAACAATCCATGGGCTCATATGTACAGTTAGGGGACAGATGTCCAATCTCCACACACTTGAAACAGCGGGGGGAATTAGCCGGTCTGTCCCTTCTACGAATAGCAGGTTGGTGCTTCTCGGGGGCCAGGAGCTACCGTCGTGCCTGTTAGGTTCAGCGAGAGAACCGTTCTGATCGCCCCGATTTGCAAGCCTCCCAATGACGCTCCGCGATTTTTATTAGAGTATCCATGTCCTCGTATGTGTGCTTCTGGATCTGCTGGGCAATATGTTCAGGGAGGGCGTGCACAAATGTCTCACATGCAAGCATTTCAGCCATTTTATGTGAATCATTTATGTCTGGCCATAGCCAACGACAGACCTTCCCCCAGGCTTCGAAGCCCTGGGTTCTTAGTAGCCTCTCCAGGTCAAACTGCCACTCCCTCCACTCTCTTGCCTGCTGTTCCAGGGATACGCCGTAAGCTGCAGATACTTCAGATTTCAGAGCGTCATAATCAGCAGCCTGCTCCTCGGTTAAATCATAATAAGCCCTCTGCCATTCCTTTCAGGTAGGGAGCCAGTTGAGTGCGCCACTCCGACCTCGGCCCTGCGTTCGCTTAGCGGTGTGCTTGAAGATCAAAAATAGGTTTCAATGTCATCTGCTTCTGTTAAAAGTAGTCAGAGCAATGGGTGGTGACGGCGACCTCCGTCCGTAGTCTTGCTGCATGACGAGCCTCCGATTCCGCTAATTGGGTCCTGGTTTCTCCCATTTGAATTTTTAGGGCTTGTAAGTCTCCCATAATGGTGGAAGGACTGTATTTAGATCTTGCTCCTCTGATATTCTGGAACAAAATCCTGTCGGCTACGCAATTGTGATCAATAAACTTCACAAAATACAAAATAAAGATTTGGGGACCATCCCCGTATATTGTCATCAGACAATAAGAAAAGAATTGATTCAGAGTCTTTGAAAAGCACAATGAACAATGAACTGTTTTCAAAATGGCAGTTATATAGCAAGAGAAAAACATGTGACAGGAAAGCGGTTGGCAAGGTGGTGATGTGGCAGCAGGAACCGGAAGTAGGTGTTTTGTGGGTGCCGGAAGTGGCGTCATCAAAGTTGGCCAGAAGTGACATCATCGCGGCTATTTTGGAACCTGGAAGTTGTGGTATTAAATTTCTTCTTGTTTTCTGTTGATTAGAGAAAAGAGAGTTCAGGTTGCGATGTTTTACTCACCTTTAGGTTCCTTGACTGCCTCCTAATTGCCCATGTGTGACAATATACAGTATATATATATATATATATATATATATATATATATATATATATATACATACAGACACACACACACACACATATAAACATATATATACATATACGCATTATACATATATACATACATATCTACATATATACATATACACATATATATACTCTATATACAGTGGTGTGAAAAACTATTTGCCCCTTCCTGATTTCTTATTCTTTTTGCATGTTTGTCACACGAAATGTTTCTGATCATCAAACACATTTAACCATTAGTCAAATATAACACAAGTAAACACAAATGCAGTTTTTAAATGATGGTTTTATTATTTAGGGGGGAAAAAAATCCAAACCTACATGGCCCTGTGTGAAAAAGTAATTGCCCCTGAACCTAATAACTGGTTGGGCCACCCTTAGCAGCAATAACTGCAATCAAGGCGTTCGATAGCTTGCAAATGAGTCTTTTACAGCGCTCTGGAGGAATTTTGGCCCACTCATCTTTGCAGAATTGTTGTAATTCAGCTTTATTTGAGGGTTTTCTAGCATGAACCGCCTTTTTTAAGGTCATGCCATATCATCTCAATTGGATTCAGGTCAGGACTTTGACTAGGCCACTCCAAAGTCTTCATTTTGTTTTTCTTCCAGCCATTCAGAGGTGGATTTGCTGGTGTGTTTTGGGTCATTGTCCTGTTGCAGCACCCAAGATCGCTTCAGCTTGAGTTGGCGAGCGATGGCGGACATTCTCCTTCAGGATTTTTTGGTAGACAGTAGAATTCATGGTTCCATCTATCACAGCAAGCCTTCCAGGTCCTGAAGCAGCAAAACAACCCCCAGACCATCACACTACCACCATCATATTTTGCTGTTGGTATGATGTTCTTTTTCTGAAATGTTGTGTTCCTTTTTCTAATGTTAACGGACATTTGCCTTCCAAAAGTTCAACTTTGTCTCATCAGTCCACAAGGTATTTTCCCAAAAGTCTTGGCAATCATTGAGATGTTTCTTAGTAAAATTGAGATGAGCCCTAATGTTCTTTTGCTTAACAGTGGTTTTGCGTCTTGGAAATCTGCCATGCAGGCCATTTTTGCCCAGTCTCTTTCTTATGGTGGAGTCGTGAACACTGACCTGAGGCAAGTGAGGCCTGCAGTTCTTTAGACGTTGTCCTGGGGTCTTTGTGACCTCTCGGATAAGTAGTCTCTCGCTCTTGGGGTAATTAATTTTGGTCAGGCCAGTTCACCCACTGTTCCATGTTTTTTGCCATTTGTGGATAATGGCTCTCACTGTTGTTCGCTGGAGTCCCAAAGCTTTAGAAATGGCTTTATAACCTTTACCAGACTGATAGATCCTCAATTACTTCTGTTCTCATTTGTTCCTGAATTTATTTGGATCTTGGCATGATGTCTAGCTTTTTGAGGTGCTTTTGGTCTACTTCTCTGTGTCAGGCAGCTCCTATTTAAGTGATTTCTTGATTAAGAACAGGTGTGGCAGTAATCAGGCCGGGGTGGCTCTGGAAATTGAACTCCAGGTGTGATACACCACAGTTAGGTTATTTTTAACTTTTTCACACAGGGCCATGTAGGTTTGGATTTTTTCTCCCTAAATAATAAAAACCATGTTTAAACCATTAAATGTGTTTTGATGATCAGAAACTTATTTTGTGACTACAAACATGCAAAGAGAATAAGAAATCAGGAAGGGGCAAATAGTTTTTCACACCACCATGTACATATCTACATATATGCACACATACATATACACACATACATACATACACACACATATATATATACACACACACACATATACATTGTGAACTTTGACACGGACACACACACAGGCGGACATCGTTGGCTCCACCACACACCGTTTATTTACAATAAATATTTACAAAAAGTCACGTGCACAAACCCCAGTGCCTCTTGCACCGATTCCCCAATGTCCAGGCCACACAGTCTTGTGCCTCTTTTCTCCCTGGCCACTTCCAGTCCTCACTCCAGCTCCATCCTCTTCCCACCCGACTTCCACTAATGACTGGAGGGAGGCGTCTCTTTATAGGAGCCGGATGGGCTCCAGCTGCTCCTGGCAATCTCCAGCGGACACATCCCGTGTGGCGGAAGTGCGGCCTGCGCGCGGGGCACTGCCTGGCGAGTGGCCACAGGTCCCTACAGGGCTGGGCTTTCAAGCCCTTTGCACCCGGCCCCCAACACTGAGCAGGGCAGGACGCCTGCTGCGGTCTGGAGGAGGCACAGCAGCAGCCGGGACCACAACATATATATACATATACATATATATACACACATATATATATGCATATCTACAGTACATATATATATCTATACTAATACAAAGGCAAAGCCCTCACTGACTCACTCACTCACTGACTCATCACTAATTCTCCAACTTTCCCGTGTAGGTAGAAGGCTGAAATTTGGCACGCTTATTCCTTACAGCTTACTTACAAAAGTTAAACAGGTTTCATTTCCGAAATTCTATTCAGTAACGGTCATAGCTTACAGCGTCTGCCATGTTGAACTTTCTTATTTATTGCCCCATCTTCACGAAATTTGGTGAAGCGGCTTCCCCTCGCTAACGAAACCGATGCACGTACTTATTTCGATGGTATGGCGCCACTGTCGGCGCCATATTGAACTTTTCAACAGTCTTTGTTACTTATGGGCCCAACTTCAAGAAATTTAGATGCGGGTTCCCAATGCTAACTGAACCCTACTTACGTGCATATATCGTCCATAGCCTGCAGCTTTCGGTGCACCGTGTGAGGCAGTGTTGGGTCCCCATCCCAGCGCCTCTCACGTTGTTGGCTGCCTGCCTATATAAAGCAGTCAGTCGCTCCGGTCTCTTCATTCCCTTCCTTGCTTTGCCACGGCATTCGTTGTCTCCCTGCTGTTAACTACATCCTTTCCCTTTAATCCACGGCTTCTCCGCTGTTTTATTGTTAAGCTTATTACAATTATAGTTATTGTGTAGGTATTTTTAGACTTACTTTACATTGTTCAGGTACCCATTTCCTTTATCATTCAACCGTACCCCCATTAACATGTCTGCTCGAGGTGATCACCATCGATCAAAAGAACTATCACTTACCGAGTGGTTTCCATGCCCGGAGATGGCACCTATCTTTTCCATTCTCTTTGTTTACATATTGCACGGCCATATCAGACTCACTCTTGATATCCGGAGGAACATTGTGTCTTATGTATTGAATGCCTGGGACAGGTTCAAGGTGTGGACTGATGGCGGTACAGGAGATAATTATTCTACACAGGAGCACTAGAAAGGAAAATGCTTAAGCCCTTCACCTATGCATCTGCATGTGAGTTGATGGCTGCTGGTAGAATTGGTTGTCGGTTTCAAGTGTGCGAAATGGCCAAATATTTTACACCTTTGACAACCACCAATGCCTCTTAAACATCTTAGATTGACGGTGACGATTTCAGTAGTGGACACTTTGATGTTTATGAATTTTAAACTCTCAAAAGCTGGATGTAGAAGTTATCAATGAAACCGGTTGTATACTTACAACACTTGACAGATGCGAATGTCTCTTCAACACAAGTCCTACAAATACTGTCGTGGTTGCAACAAACCATGAAACTCAAACCGATTATGACAGCAGCAATCCAAGCTGTGAAATTTGAAACAAGATTACTGTTCTGGTGGCCAACTGTCGTTGCATGCTCAAGAGTAAGCTCAGTAGCACAGCTTGGTCATATTACAACCGAGGGCCGAACTCACAATGTGGTATACAAAGAGATCCTTAACAAATAATTATTGGTATATTTTCCCTCAGTTTATAAAGGTTTAATTTTCTTCTTAATAAAAATTTTTAAGGCAGTACTGCGCTACGAAGCGCGGGTATTTTGCTACTATATATACATACTGTACACCAATGTAATAGTGTTTGTCACTGTTATGAGTGTTGCAGTCATCAATTTGATTATCATTATTTCTTTCAATCAGGTTTGTATTTGGAGGATGTATGTTGTGTTTAAGTTGTATTCCGTGTTTGTCAACCGTGGTAAAGATAACAGGTTTCATTCATCGAAGTGTTCACTACCCAAATCAATTACTTGTGAATCTAAGATGTTTAACAGGGCATTCCCAGTAAAGTTGTGGATTTGCCTGTGAATATTTAGCAGTAGCGTGTCTATGAACTTAGTTTAACCATTCCCAGTCCTGCAAAGTCAGTTCATGTGGGCAGCTTGTTTTTTATTGAAGTTTCCCACGTGCTTGTGTTTAAGAAAGGAAAATTTTAAAAAAACGTAACATGATTGTCAAGGGGAGTTTTTCAATTTTTGGCGGCTTAAAGGATTTTATTATCATTTTTTTTTCAATCAGGTTTTTTTGGGAGGTTTTTGGGGTTTTCAATTTTTTGGGAAAACAATGTTCTTTGCCCCCCTTTAAATTAACCCGGGAAGAAGTTTTTAAAAAAACCAAGTAATAGCATGCTTTGTTTTAGAAACAGAAAAATTTTTGTGCAAAGGACTCGGTCTGGCATTCCAAAATGAGTCTGCTTTATACGTTTTCCTTAGCTTACATCTAAAACGCCATAAAAAAAGGGGGCCAAGAAAAAAGTTGCAAAAGGGGGCTTAAAGGGGGCAAAGGTTTTTTAAAAAATGTTTTTGGGCTGTTCATTTTTAATGATATTAAATTACGATTTGGGGGAAAACGGACCCCACCCAACAACGGGGTTCAGAAGAGCCCTGACGCTTCATTTTGTTGTCTGTTTTCCTAAAACTTTTCCCCACCGTGATTTGAAAATAAAGCTGCTTTATAACCACACCTGCTGCCGGTCTGAGATTTGGCCCACATTTTTTTGGGCCCCAAACGGGGGCAGGAGACGGCAGGGGCCCTGGGCAGGACCCCAGATGACCGGGGGGAGCCATTCGGCCGGAGGGGTCCACCCCGGAAATGTAGGATGGCCTGCCTTGGGGTTTTTCCTGCGGGGGGGAGCCCCGCCCTCCCCACCGTACGAGGCCCATTGGGGGTTTCTCGGGGGGATGGAGTCCGGTAGTAGATCGGGGATTCCTGTGTTTGACGGGGTGTGCGGGAAGTTATGAATATAGAAGGAAAAGGGAAAAAGCATTGCAAATAAAAATAAAAAAGCATACTGTATGGAAAAAAATAGGAGTGTTCAAGGGGTCCAAAAGCTTGGGACCCCCACGGAAACGGCAGGTGAATGTTAAGCAGCACCCCTGTAAAAGGATTAGAAAAGGGGGGGTTTTTGAGGAACGGGGGGAAAGGGCTTATTTGGAATGGGGTTTTCAAAAAAATAAAATTTCCCAGGTTTGGTTACCTTTTTTTCAAGGGGTTTTAAGGTGGGGGAACTATCCCCCGGCAGATTGGAACAAACCGCTGATAAAGGGGTTTAAAACCCTTATCCCGGACTCCACGGGGATTGATGTAGGATTGCGATAAAAAAACAAACCCCGAATCCCCAAGCGTAAGGGGGAAAGGGGGGCGGGGGGGGGCGGGTTTTTTGGGGGCTGAGTCACTTTCGCTGAGATCCTGCCACTACAGGGGGAAAAAAACGTACCCATAAACAGTCCCCAAAGCCCCAAAACCAACGAAAGGTTTTTTGGGGGGACGCAGGCTCATAGTCCTTTTGGGGATCAAAAGGGGTTCCCTAAAAGCCTTGAAAAGAAAACGGGGTTTAAAAAAAAAGCATGTAGGAGGTGGAAAAGGACAGTGGAGGTGGATCCAGTGGAAGGAACTGGAGATATAATTAAAAAAATATGCAGAAATAACGGGGGTTTTTTAAAATGGAGGCCCTTATGGGCTGGATTTTTGCAGATGGGAATTTTTTTAAAAGCCAATTTTTGGGGAAAAAGGGAATGAGTTTTTTAGGTGAATTTAAGAAAGAAAAGGAAAGAAGAGCTGCAAGTTTACAGAAAGTGTGGGTCGGGGCCCCCAGTCTGAAGGAAGGGAGGAGAAGGTGATAAAAAAAAAAAAAAACATTTATACCCAGTGCTCCCCCCAACACTTTACCCAACCCCATTACTGCCACATTCAATCATTGCCCCCAACGGCCCTGGGTTTTACCCTGCCCAGTTACATGATTTCTTCGGAACAATATCAGTGGACCCCTCCCACTTACAATCCTGATGATAAAACGGGCGGCCACTTGTTATTGGAGGTTAATTTACAAAAAAGCCCCCATTTCAACGTTAAACCCAAAAAACCCCTAAAATAAGACCCCTGTTTTACCCTTAAGTCCCCAAACCTTTTTATCCACATTTTCATGCCCTTTAATTGACCTAACCCCAAGATCCCACACTGCCCCAAAAACATAACCCCACTACTGTAATGATCACCGAATGGGATATTCAAGAGCTGAAAGCGTATTCCCAAATTGCCTGATGTAGGGAAATGGGGGGTGAATTTTTGTACGTGGTTTAATGAGGAGCCTCAGGGAAAAAAAAAGGGGGGCCCTTTTCTGCCAAAAATTTGGAAAACTGCAATAGTGCAAAATATGGCCCCCTCCTTTCAGCTGCCAAAAAAAAAGAAAGATGAGACAGTAGATGAATGGGCAAAACCCATTCAGGACTTGTTAAAAACCATTCTGGCGACACCCCCAAATGCCCGTAAAAGGCAGCAGTTCCTCCTTTTTGTCAGGACCAGAAGTGATATTAAAAAAAAATACGCCGTATTTGGGATAAAAGGCCCATTTTTGATGAAGTTTAAAGACACGCGGAGATGCGGAACGACAGAAAAAACAAAGGTGGGCACTCAGACCGAACCGGGCACAAATGAATTATTATGCAGGGGGAGCTCGGCAGGGGAAGGGGGAAAAGATGGTTTTTCCCGAAAAGGGGCCGGGGGAAGGGGTCGGGTTTTTTTACCCCAACCCCAATTCCTTCCCTTGCTCAGCCCTCCCCCCAGATCAAGCACCTACACATCTTCCTTTACGATGGGACATTTTGCAGCAATTCCCCACAGCTTCTTCCCCCCCCCTTCCCTTACCTGAACCTAGGATTTTCCCTTTTTCACAGGCCCCCCAGCCCCTTTCAGTTGCCTTGCTCACTCCCGGGGGAAAAAGACCCTTTATTGATTTTGGGAATGGCACGAAACTTTTTTCAGTCTGCCTCGAACATACACTGACGTTCTTATGCTTCGGGACAACCAATTTTACTGGTGTCTAAACCCCGGGTTCGTTTATTCCAGGGGGGACTTTGATGCACTTCTTTTTTTCAGCTCGCCTTTTAATCTGTTCAGGAAGGGATGTATACGCCTCCCTCTCTATTTTTTTAACCCAAATGAGGGTTTCACTGTTCATCCTAAATTCCTGTGCCAAACCCCCCTCACACTAAGCCCCTTTTGCAGCCGGGACCCTGAACATCCCCCACACACCATTCTCCTTAAAACCCTACACCTTATATTTTTTTCCCCCAGGGCCCCCAACCCCCTCCACTGCACTCCCCAGTACTTCCTGCTGAAGTGGACCCCCCTTTAAAATTTTTTCTCTTCAGGTAACCCGGAGCCCCTCCTTTCCCCTTGCATTTTTTCATAAAACACAGCTGTGCTGTTTTTTCCATATTCGCGTTTTTGGGAGGTTTTTTCCCCTGTTTTTTTACCAAAATAACCGTCACGATTGGAAAATTGGGGTTTGGGGTAATTTTTAAAATAGACGGACTGGTACATGTTGCTTGGGTTCTTTATACCCGATCATTGATAACAAAAATTTTTGTGCTTCAACAGATTTTTAGACATGGGCATTTGTCCGTTTTTTCCTTTTTTTGATTTTCATTGAAAAACCCCCTGCCCGACTTGGTTTTCTCATTTTCCAATGCCTTTTGGCCCCCGGGGAAAATGATTATGGAAGGATAGCACACTGGGGAGCCACTGGTAAACCCCTCCCCCCCCGCTCGCCCCAGTATCCTCTGTCTCAGCAGGGCTGGCACCCGGATATTCCGACCGTGAAATTGGGGAGGCATTCAAATTAAACACCCCCCAGTCAACCCCCCCGTTTTACCTGTTTGGGGTTTTGCGGTTCAGGGCTTTTTGTTTAAGATCCCGACCGAATTCTGAGTTTTCCAGGGCCCAATTGTTAATAACCCTTCCACTATTCTTTCTTATCCCCTCGCCTCCCCTTATTTCTTTTTTGACTTTGTTTTATTTTTGTTTCCTTTGCACCCCTTTTAAATTTTGGTTTCCCTTTACTTTCCAAAAACCGCAAACATGGCCCCGTTTCCTAGGTTTTTTTCCCCCTTTGTGTTTTGGGAAAAGGGTTTTTCAAAATTTAAAAAGGTAGATAAAGACGTGTTTGATACAGTATGTAAAATAAAGTGTAGTCCTAAAGAATTGTCCCCGGGGATACCAGAATTTTATTATTTAGCAGAAAATGGCCACAAAGTTTCTAAACAAACTGCAGTTAATTAAAAAACCGGGAAATATTCAGGTCAGAATTTTTTGTGAAACAGAGCTCTTTTTTAGCGACCGAAAACACCATTCAAAATCTTCCTAGACCAAGACATGTTAAAAAAGGTTGTGTCTGTTTAGACATTAAGGAACTCCAAATGGTTTTTAAACTTAATGAAAGGCCCTTTTGAAATTTTAAAAGGGTCACCCCTGATCTCCCCTTTCGGGTCAGGTGGCAGGGAAAGATCCGGGGGGCCTATGAAATTTAAAAAAAAAAAAAATGCCCTACTTTTTTCAGCTGGGGACGGGTTGACTATCTCGCCATTCACCTTTTTGGGCAAAAGGGGGAATATGAATGCATTTTTACACAACCCTGGAGAAAACAAAGGTTAGCCTATTTTTTAAAAAAAGGGATCCAGTGGCGTGGGACACCCCTGTCTCAGAGCTGTAGAGCCACAACAGAGGCCGGCTAGAAAACCAAAAGTGCTCATGAGCCCCTAGTGGAAAAATGCCCCCCGCCCCCCTATTTTGTGGGGTTTAAAAACATCACATCTAAATTGTGGGGAAAATAACTACAAAATATACTCTGTACATTGTCAAACAACATAGAAAGGGCTACCTTAAACCAGCTACATTTTTTCCAACTGAAAATCAAGGGGAACCCCCAAAAAGTCAGATAAAATAACTAAGGTTATAAAAAACCAGCCAGACCTACAGGGAAAAACCCTTAGGAACAGGGAGATAATTTTTTTGGGTGGGTTTCTTTATGATTGAAAATGGGAAAACCTTCAACCCCGCTTGCAGTGGTCAAGGGGCCACCTGCTGGGGAAACAAACCAATTTTTCAAGTTTAACGCAGGCAGCTGAGTTGATAGCTCTCACCAGTTTGTCAGTTGTCAGAGGGAAAAATTTTAACTATCTATACTGATTCTAGATAGCTTTTGGGGGTCTGCCATGATCAGGGCATTATGGAAATGGATTCAAGACCAGTACGGCAAGCCCATTCAGCATCAAAAACAAAAAAATCCCCCTTTGAGCCATAACGAAAAAATCAAAGCAGCGATCGTTAAATGTCAAGCTCACATAGGGAAAAAAGGATCCTGTCAGCAAAAAAAAATTATTTAAATTTTGCTTTTGGGCGTATAAAACACACCAATTTTTTTTCCCAAAAGAGAAAAGACCAGGGCACTATAATCAAATTATTTTTTTACAGAATGCAGCCACGGGCAAGGAAAGAAAATGGCCAAAAAAGGGTTTTTCTGATGGAGTTACCCCCAAGAAATTAACAAACCTTTTCCCCCCAAAAACTTCTTTTCCCCGGGATGGAAAAAACCCCTCCTAGACCTGGAAAAGACCCATGGTTCAAGATGTTTAAAAAAATTGGGAAGCTGTGGTTTTTATACATATCAGAGCAGTTCTGCGGTCTGTGCATTATGTCAAAAGTTTAATGTGGGGGCACCCCGGTAAGTCCCGCCATTACACCTAACCCAATGGGTCCATTAACACCTTTAAAAGGACCTTTTAATTTAAAACCATCAAAGGGAAATACTGTTTATAAATTTTTGATGTGCCCGATGGGAAAACTTTCTTCCAAACATGCAGATGCCCAAAAATTGGCAAAAACTTTGATAAAGGAAATCATTCCTAGATGGGGAATACCACAGAAATTCAAACTGATAATACACCACTAAATTCCATTTTAAATGAAATTAACCACCCTTTTAGATAAAAGTGATATTATTGCAAATAACCCCCAGAGTGGGGGTATTGTGGAAAAAATGCAATGGTACCTCAATCTAAATTCAAAAAACGGGGCAAAAAATTTAACTTCCCATGCCGCCTTGGTTAAAAAAGGGGGAAAAACATTATTAGGGGTGTGCCCCCTTAAATTCTGACGGGTGGACCGCCAGTCGGCATGGTCAATAATTTACACTGCAACGGACGATCTTCTTTTTCCCGTCTTCAGGTCTCCGAGCTTCTTGGGAAAGGGAAACCACGGAGGTGAATCAGGCCGGAGAACTGTCCTCCATCAAAGGACCCCCCATTATTAGGGAAACCCGGATTCTGGCTAAAATACCGGGAAAATTGGGATACCCTCGGGGGAAGGGCTGTTCAAGTTCTGTTAGACACCAAGCTGTTAAAGTTGAGGGACTGCCTGCGGGCCATCTCCCATTGCAAAGATGGCCCCTTGATTTTGGGCCTCATGTCTTTCCATCCCCCTTTGACTGCTCTGGTCACCTTTTACTTTTCCTTTTTGGAATCCCCCTATTCGGTGGATTTTGTTCTTTTTTGACTGTGGGGCTGATCGAAAATCCAGTGGAACTGGTCTGACAAAAAATTTTTTTTTAACTTTTACAAACCTGGATTGAAGGGAATTGGGCATGGGGGGGGTTTGGGGTAAAACTGGGAAATGATGACTGGGGTTTATTAACCTAAAGGCTGGGGATGGTCTGAAATATCGTTTTTATTATAAAAGGACATGCCCCCCATGAATGTGCCGGTACCCTTTAACAATTTGATCATTACCTGAAGAACCCTTCTTCTGATTCAGGAACCTGTATTTTAGGGGATATGTATCTGAATAATCCCGGGAGGTTTCAATTAAAGGTTTAGAACCCTGTTACCACACCTCCCATTTCCCCACACACACACCACCCCTCCTACCCCTGGTCCAAACCCCCCGTCAAGGTAGAATTTTCCATCTTCTTCCCTTTTTCTTGTAATTGGGTATGGGGATCAGAACCGTCGAATGGCTGCAATGGGTATTATATTGCTAGACAAGTGAATCAATATGATTGCTATGCATGTGCTATAGCTAGGCCACATTTGGCCACTGTCCCTTTTCCTCTTTCTAACATATCTGATCCTACTGGCCTTCCTTGCCTACTTGCCCTTTTTATCTCTTCCTCTATTCCAATCGACTCTAATTACATTACACTTTCCTTCTTTTTCCCCTACTCTTCCCATGACTCCCCCGATGTTCCAGCCCGATGAAGGTATTTATACCTGTTTTTTAGAAACCTTACTTCCTCGTGGCACAAATGTTGGTAATATCCCATCCTCTTTTGTTTCCAAACTTTTCCGATTAATTCTTCCTCTTTAGCTTCCAAATTATCAATTTTCTGATTACTCAGAATACTGATATTTGGTGGATGTATAGGTCTAAATTGCTTGACATCCTTCCACCTGACTGGACTGGCACTTCTGCTTTAATACAATTTGTTATGCCTTTCCGACTTTTCCCTTTAACTGCCTTCCATGTGTCGACCATGTTTGGCCGACATCGTCAACCATTCTGTGGACCCTTCCCAGTTTTCCCTACATGGCCCTGGGGTGTATTTTGATTCCATTCGAGTCCCTCGTGGAGTCCCTGATAAGTTCAAGGCAAGGGACCAAGTTGCTGCTGAATTTGAGTCTATTTTTCCTCAGGTTACTATAAACAAAAATGTAGATTGGATTAATTACCTCTATTACAATCAACAAAGATTCTTAAATTTTACTAAAGAAGCTGTTGAAGGTATCCATGAGCAACTTGATAAAACATCCCTCATGACCTGGCAAAATCGATTGGCTTTAGATATGCTCTTGGCTGAGAAAGGAGGCGTTTGTGCTATGTTTGGTGATGCATGCTGTACCTACAGTATATCCCTAATAATACAGCTCCTGATGGATCAATCACACGTGCTTTAGCTGATTTGACATGAACTAGCTACTAATTCTGGCATTTCTAATCCTTGGGACAAATGGTTTATGTCCACTTTTGGGTCCTGGGGCCAATGGCTTAAATCAGTTTTCATCTCTCTTACGGTTGCTTTAATTGTTCTCCTGCTTTGTAGCTTGCTGTATTGTTCCCTTGATAAGATACATTGTATCCAAGTATTTTACTGCCTCGATGGCAAAGGCTTATTTTTACACAAAGAAAAAATGCTTCAGATCAGCACATCCACCCCACCTCCTCGCCACTCCACCTCCTCCTCTCCTACCCTTTCCTACTCAACTCTCCCTGATCAAATATTTTTGTTTGCTAAAAAAGGGGGGAATGTGGAAGACGAATGTTCTCTTCGTTCCCTTGTACTAATTCATGTCTGAGAAGTAAGCTTTACAAAACCATGTAATAGCATGCTTTGTTTTAGCAAACAGAAAAATGTTTGTGCAAAGGACTCAAGGTCTGAGCATTCCACACATGAGTCTGCCTTATCACGTCTTTCCCTTAGCTTACATCTGAACGCATGCATAAAAGGAGCCAAGAAATCAAGTTGCATAAGGGGCGTTGAAGGGGCTAAAGGTTTGTGTATAATAAATGTTGTTGACTGTTACATTTTATAATGATATTAAATTACGCATTCTAGGGGTATAAAACTGGACCCCACCCAACAGACGGGGTTCAGAAGAGCCCTGACGCTGTCATGTATATTTGATTGTCTGCTTTTCTGAAACTCTTCTCACCGTGACTCTGAAAATAAAGCTGCTTTATAACCACACCTGCTGTCGGGTCTGAGATTTCGTCCACAAGTTATATTCCATGTTTGTCAACAGTTGTAAAGATAACAGGTTTCATTCATCGAAGTGTTCACTACCCAAATCGGTACTCGTGAATCTAAGATGTTTAACAGGCATTCCGGTATTAAGTTGTGGATTTGCCTGCATAATGTTTAGCGGTAGCGAGTCTATGAAGTTAATTTAACCTTTAAGCCGTCCTGCAAAGTCAGTTCACATTAGCGCTCAGAGTACATGCATCAAGCTTCTCAGCTGTGCTTGTACTATCTCGCTGATCTCATGATGTCCACTGCTTTATTTAATATTAGCTCAGACCTGGCATACCAGCAATTTAAACTCCATTACAGCAATTTTAACTCTGTTACAAAGTGATCAAAGTCTCGCTTAAACCATGCGTCTTCTCATTAAACTTGTATCACATGAATATCGTATTCGGAGTGGGCATGACAAACGCCACAGCGCCTGTCTATGAACTTAATTTAAACTTTAGGTTTTACACCGTGCTTTGTTTCTGAAGTAGCTGCACTCATGAATATGCTTGTATGCATCACTCTTCATATTCTTTTGTTGCCTTCTCAATTGTGTAATACGCGCTTTTTGAACAGGTTTCATTCATCGAAGTGATCACTTTCGTATTGCGTTCACGGTCAGTTCACATGAGTCGTTCTCTTCTGTGATCTTGCGATGTCCACGACTTTATTTAATGTTAGCTAAGACCCGGCGCTTAAAGGTTTCAGGCTACACCAATTTTAACTCCGTTACAATGTGATCCAAAGTCTCGCTTATACCTCGTGTCTTCTCATTAAACTTGTATCTCGCGAATATCGTATTTGTCGTATAGCATGACAAACGGCAGCGGAGCGGTCTATAAACTTAATTTAAACTTACGGGTTACACGTGCTTTGCTTCATAGTAGCAGCACTTATGAATATGCTTGTATGCGTCACTTGCTTCATATTCTTTTGCTGCCTTCTCAATTGTATGTAATGCATTTTTTGGTCAGGCTCTTTGGAGCTGTTCTTTCTGCGTGCTGTGTTCGCAGTCAGTTCACATGAGCCGCTCGGCGGCAGACTGTTTCTATTGGATTGCCGCTGATGGACGGCCTTATATGGGCAGGACACTCAACTACATGGGAGGCATGACGATGAGGAAGCATCTCCGCCTCTGCTGCAACCGAGCTGCAGGCTATTTGTACATAAGTAGGTTCCAGTTATGACCGTTCGCGTAGAATTTCGAAATGAAACCTGACCAACTTTTGTAAGTAACCTGTAAGGAATGAGCCTGCCAAATTTCAGCCTTCTACCTACACGGGAAGTTGGAGAATTAGTGATGTGTCAGTGAGTGAGTGAGTGAGTAGGTGAGTGAGTCAGTCAGTCAGTCAGTCAGTCAGTCAGTCAGTGAGGGCTTTGCCTTTTATTAGTATAGATTCCTAATGTGAGAGGTTAAAACACAGAAGATACAGAACAAAACAAATAAGTTGAAGTTGAAAATGAAACATGTAATGAACAGAGTTCTTCCTTTAAAAATACAGAACTAATACAGGATGATGTTGATGACAATAGAGAAACATATATTCAAGAGCAGACACAATTTCAATTACAATATGAAGGTGTCATCTAGTAACACACTTACCTGTGCAAAATACAGAATATAATTTATATCCCGTGTCAGATGATGGAAGAAGCTTTAACAACAAATGGGTTTTAAAGTTTTATTGAATGGAGAAAAAGTTACACGATACTGACTGATGTATAGTAAATCCAAAAATGCTTTATTTTGTTTTAATTGCATTATTTTTACGAGAGAAAATCTCATTTTACTGATATAAACAAAGGCTTTATGAATTGCCGTCGCTATAAATCCCAGAATACCAGACCATGAGAAGAGCCCCGAACATAGGAATGTTACATTTTATGGAAGGACTTTGCAAAAATTGCACAATAGTAAAACAATTGATGCAAACCTGCAAAATATGATTAAAATAGAAAAAGATAAATGGTATCAAATTTTAAAAGTTGTAGTTGATGCGATTTTATTTTGTGCAATAAATAATCTAAGCTCTCAGGTATTAATGAAAAAACAGGTGATCCTACAAGTGGAATGTTTTTACAGATAATAGAACTGACAGTCACTGTGATCCTATTATATCAGAATGGTCAAGCAGCGTTGATTGATGTGCTTCATTCTGATTGGTCAACAACAGCATTAACTCCAGTATTGCTTCAACATATTAGATAGATAGATAGATAGATACTTTATTAATCCCAAGGGAAATTCTACATAATCCAGCAGCAGTATACTGATACAAAGAAACAATATTAAATTAAATAGTAATAAAAATGAAAAGAATTAAAATAAAATTAATGTTTGCATTTACTCCCGGTGGAATTGAAGAGTCGCATGAGTGTAGGGGAAGAGCGATCTCCTCAGTCTGTCAGTGGAACAGGACAGTGACAAAAGTCTGTCACTGAAGCTACTCCTCTGCCTGGAGATGATCCTGTTAAGTGGATGCAATGGATTCTTCACTGAATGACAGGAGTTTGCTTAGTGCCGTGGCTCTGCCACAGATGTTAAACTGTCCAACTTTAATCCTACAATGGAGCCTGCCTTCTTAACAAGTTTGTCCAGGCATGGCGTCTTTCATTTTATGCTGCCACCCCAGCACACCACTGCGTAGAAGAGGGCACTCGCCACAACCGTCTGGTAGAACATCTGCAGCATCTTACTGCAGATGTTGAAGGATGCCAACCTTCTCAGAAAGTAAAGTCTGCTCTGAGCTTTCTTACATAGAGCATCAGTATTGGCAGTCCAGTCAAATTTGTCATCCAGCTGCACTCCCAGGTATTTATAGGTCTGCACCCTCTGCACACAGTCACCTCTGATGATCACAGGGTCCATGAGGGTCCTGGGCCTCCTAAAATCCACCACCAGCTCCTTGGTCTTGCTGGTGTTAAGGTGTAAGTGGTTTGAGTCGCACCATTTAACAAAGTCCTTGATTAACTTTCTGTACTCCTCCTCCTGCCCACCTCCTGATGCAGCCCACAATAGCAGTGTCATCAGCGAACTTTTGCGTGGCAGGACTCCGAGTCATATTGGAAGTCTGATGTATATAGATTGAACAGGACCGGAGAAAGTACAGTCCCCTGCAGTGCCCTGTATTGCTGCATACAATGTCAGACCTGCAGTTCCCAAGGCACTTTTACATATTGAGGTCTGTCTGTAAGATAGTCCACAATCCATGCCACAAGGTGTGAATCTACTCCCATCTCAGTCAGCTTATCCCTAAGGAGCAGAGGTTGGATGGTGTTGAAGGCGCTAGAGAAGTCCAAAAACTTAATTCTTACAGCACCACTGCCTCTGTCCAGGTGGGAGAGGATGGTGTAGCATATAGATGATGGCATCCTCCGCTCCCACCTTCTCCTGGTATGCCGAACTGCAGAGGGTCGAGGCGCGGACCTGTGGCCTCAGGTGGTGAAGCAGCTTGCAGCTCCATGGTCTTCATCAGATGTGACGTCAGAGCAACAGGCGGAAGTCATTCAGCTCATGTAAATTACAGCTCAAATCAGAAAGTCTGTAACTGAGACCTCAGCACCCAAGGGAAATATGAACAAGAGTAATGATATTTAATGATATTTAAAGGTGTATGTACATTTGTTTCCATAACAATAGAAGTTATCCTCAGATGTTATAAGGCTGAGGGTTAAAAACCAGACTGAGGATGAAACATAGATTGCTGGAGACAAAAATGCAAATGAAATGGCATCATCAAGCTTCTTCTTGGAAGAAGAGTAAAGTTTCCCTTACAAA
Source organism: Polypterus senegalus (assembly GCF_016835505.1). Taxonomy (NCBI): domain Eukaryota; kingdom Metazoa; phylum Chordata; class Cladistia; order Polypteriformes; family Polypteridae; genus Polypterus; species Polypterus senegalus. Next base: position 34,583 of record NW_024383656.1, read on the forward strand.
AGAGAGAGTCTTGGCCGCTGTTTTTTGAGATGAAGAAGGGTTGATTTTATTGTACATTACTGCATACAGTGTAGTCAAACTTTTATCCTTGATCTGTACATTCAAACTATTCACACTCAGCACAACTGTTTGACCTTATTAAAATATTGCTGAAAACCTCTTTAAACACAATAATATATAACCACACAAGTCTGAAAGCACAGGACCCAATCACAAAGGAAAGGAGGAGCTGTCTATGTGAATACAAGGTGATGCAACTTCGGGACATGTAAACATGAAAATCTCCACTTGCTGCAGGAACATCGAACTATTGGCCATAAGTCTGCGTCCCTACTACTTGCCCAGAGAGTTTGGACACGTCATTGTTGTTATTGTTTACATCCCTCCTCGAGGACATGGAGATAGTGGGTGACATCATCCATTCGCTGTTGCTAAATTACAAACACAGCACCCTGAGGTGTTTGTGCTAATCACTGGAGACTTTAACCATGTGGCTGGACTGCCAATACTGACGCTCTGTGCAAGAGGACAGAGCCAACTATACTTCCTTAGAGACTGGCATCCTTCAACATCTGCAATAAGATGCTGCAGATGTTCTATCAGATGGTTTATGCGAGTGCCCTCTTCTATGTCCTCTTCTAGAAGAAGGGCCTCACGTCTGGACAAACTGGTGAGGAAGGCAGGCTCTATTGTAGGCATGGAGCTGGACAGTTTGACATCCGTGGCAGAGCGCGGGCACTGAGCAGGCTCCTGTATCAATCATGGAGAATCCACGCATCCACTGAACATTATCATCTATAGACAAGGGCAGCTTCAGCGACAGGACTGCTGTCACTGTCCTGCTCCACTGACAGACTGAGGAGATCGTTCCTCCCAACACTATTCTGTTCAATTCCACCCGGAGAGTAAACTTTAACACTAAACAAAGTTATTGTATGTTTTACCTGCATTTTTATCACTCTTTTAATTTAATATTGTTTTCATCAGTATGCTGCCTGAGATTATGAATTTCCCTTGGGATTAACTAAGTAACTATTTCATCA
>NW_024383657.1:0-43265 GCF_016835505.1 Polypterus senegalus
AACCTGCCAGAAACACCAAAAACACATAATTAAAGAAAAATCATTTAACCCTATTATAGTAGGGTAATTTGTATGAAGCATCTAGTTACTTTTGCAACCTTCAATGCAAGGTCTAGTTTTAAGATGAAAGTCTATGCCAGTCCTGGAAAAGGAAAATGACGATGATGAAACCTCAAAAAAGACACTGGATACACGCAGGAGATCATGTTCAAAATTTTGATTTCCAATATATGTATAGTGTTTATCTCATCATGTTGCACCCACGGTGGCATGTCGTTTATTTACATTAACTGCAAAAGGCCTGGAACAGGACGACACTGGAAAGAGTGGAAAAGAGAAGCATGCCAACAAACGCTGACTCCCTCCCAAGGGGGATGCATGCATTTATCAGACCAAAAACCCACCCGGACCTCTTCGATGCAAGGCTGTGTTTTGAGGTCAGAGTATATGCCAGTCCAGGAAGAGACTGGAAACAGTAAAGAAGAAACCTGCCAGAAACACCATAATCAGCATGAAGTCAGAGTATATGCCAGTCCAGGAAGAGACTGGAAACAGTGATAAGGAGCATAACAACACTGAAAAAGAAACCTGACAGAAACCCCATAATCACTATGAACGCCAAAGAAGGCCTCTTCGATGCAAGGCCATGTTTTAAAGTCAGAGTCTATACCAGTCCAGAAAGAGACTGGAAATAAAAAATGGAGAATGAAAACGTAATCATCTTTAACAACAAAGACGGTTGAAATCAGTGACTGTGCCAATTTAGGCAGAGACAAGAAATAGCAAGGAAGAAGAAACATGCCAGAAGCAGCATAACTACCATGAACGCCAAAGAAGGCGTCTTCGGTGCAAGTGTTTTGAGGTCAGTCTATGCCTGTCCAGGAAGAGACTGGATACAGTGAAAAGGAGAAGGATAACAATGAAGAGCAAACGTGCCAGAAACAAGGTCAAAGTCTATGCCAGTCCAGGAAAGACAGGAAAAGTGAAGAGGAAACCTGCCAGAAACACCATAATCAGCATGAATGGCAAAGAAGGTCTCTTTGAAGCAAGGCCGTATTTTGAAGTCTGTGTCTATGCCAGTCCAGAAACAGACAGAAAAAGTGAAGAACAATGAAGAGCAAACCTGCCAGAAACAAGGTCAAAGTGTATGCCAGTCCAGGAAGACTCTAGATAATGTCGGATGAACTCAGGCAATAGCACAAGTGGACATAGCATAGGCAGAAACCAGAGAGCCTGCAAAAATGGAGGGAAAAACAGAAAACTAGGTTGGAAGAACTTGACCATGCATCAAAAGCAGCAGAGCTAGAGTGGATTGAAAAGGATTGAAAAGGCCAAGAAGGAGCTAAAAGAATGGTACTTGTGGCAAAATGAACAAAAGGAGAAGAACAAAGTCAATAACCAGATTACTGACATGGCTTTCTACGAGCAGTTTAACGCTTATGTGATAGGCTATGTGCCCTCAGAGAAAGCTTTCCTGAAAGAGTGTGATGAGGACACTCCAGGCTTAGAGTGGGAGAGGGTTGCACGGCTCTGTGACTTCAACCAAAAAACCAAAAGCAATCCAAAGACATGTCCCACATGCACTCTGTGCTTATTTCTCTCAAGCAGACTCCCCTGGTCCGTTGTTTCAAATTTTAACAGGAGTGAGTAGACTTTGAGGGCTTTTACCCCAAAATGTCTTTCTCCAGAAACAGCAACAAGAAAAGGAAAACAATGAAGAAAAAACTTCCAAGAAAAACCTTAATCACCATGAACGCCAAAGAAAGCCTCTTGATGCATGGCCTTGTTTTGAAGACCAAGTCTATGCCAGTCCAGGAAGACACTGGAAACAGTGAAAAAGAGAAGCATGCCAACGAACGGGGTCTCCCGCCCCAGGGGGATGCGTGCATTTATGAGACCAAAAACCCACCCGAACCTCTTCGATGCAAAGCCGTGTTTTGAGGTCAGAGTATATGCCTGTCCAGGAACAGACTGGATACAGTGAAAAGGAGCATAACAACACTGAAGAAGAAACCTGATTAAAACAGCAAAGAAGAAAAAAGAAAAAAAGGCATCAAAAATCGAATGGTACCGCAGTAGAGAGTCCTGAAGATGGGGGCACCGAGGGGATCGACATCAGTCAAAAGAAGAAAAGCTCATAGATATTAATGACCCTGGCCATTGTCTAACTTTAAAACAAGCAACAGTCCTGGGTGCCATCAAAGAGCAGGGAACAAAGAAAGTGTTAATGACACTGAGAGATTAAGAAAATGTTTCTGTTAATTTTGATATGCAGTTTATGCCTTTAAAAGATTTTAATTTTTTTTCCCTCTATGGCATACAGTTATTTGAACAGCTTGACGCTGATAACTAAAAAACTAAAGCTTTCAAAGTAATAAATTAATGACAATTATATTCAGAAAATTCTCCTGTTAATTTTAATATGCAGCTTGTGACTTTAAAGGCTTTTTTTTGTCTGCCATACAGTTATGTGAACAGCTTGTTGCTGATTACTCAAAAACTAAAGCTTTCACAGTGTAAGAGCCATTTTCCTACTTCTTTAAAATTTGTGCATAGATTACGGTAGATGACAATGCATATTTTATAGTAGATTCCTATAAACCCCCATAATATTGGTATATCTTCCCATTTCTAACAGCTTTTAGTAAGCTTTTAGCACTTCACATAGCCAGAGCCTTGCCATGAGTAATGTATAGAGGCATACGGTCTAAAACTTCCTGCTACAAACAGACAATGAATGGCCTAAGAGACCGGATGAAGTGGACCTGTCTACTATCGACGATCCGGAAATAAAATAGTGCGTATTAACATTACATTAAATACAGCAATGACTTAATGATCATTGCATTCATAAAATTATCCATTTAATTTTGATATGAAGATTGTGCCTTTAAAGACTTTTTTATTTTTTATTATCCTATACACTTACAGGTGTTTGCAGACAACTCAAATACTGAACCTTTCACAGTAATAAATTAATGACCATTGCATTCAAAAAATTTCTGCTGTTATTTTTGATATATACTTTGTGCCTTTAATGTCTTTTTATTTTTTTTGTTGTCTATCATACAATTATATGAACAGCTTGTTGTCGATAACTCAAAAACTAAACGTGTCACAGTAATGAGTGAGTGTTCATTACACTCAGAAAATTCTCCCGTTAATTTTAATATGCAGTTTGTGACTTTAAATCATTTTTCTTATTTTTCCCGATGCACTTACATATAGTTTTATGTGCACAGGTTTGTGCAGATAACCTCCTGAGTTTAGAGACCTCATCATGAGTGTTCAGTTCCCTCCGTTGTGTTCAATCTGCTCTCCATGTCTTACTCCTCCATCCTGCTGTCTGTCTGGCCCCTTTCATGAACAGGCAGGAACTACAGCAACAAGCTTTTTCTCTTCTAGTTAGCAAGGGGCGCTATGAGCAACACAGTGAGATCTCCCATAGCCAAACCTGAAGTTTCTGTGAAAAGCATAGGAACTGAACTTGGCTGTCACCTCAGCTGCCATCATGTGTTACTGTTGTGTTGGCATAAACAGGGGAGGAGACTTTTTTTTTATTACAGTCAGTTGTAAGTGTTTAAATATAATTTTTTTTTAACAAAAGGTATGGTGATTGTTGCCTTTTGAAAATGTATATATTTTTTATTTATTTAAATACAAGGTGAATCTGCCAGTTAAAGAGGTGCTAAGACAAAGGCCTATGATATGTAAAACATATTCATAAACCTGTGGAACTTCATTCTGGCAGCACAGCTCAATCAAGGCCCTGGCAAAGCAGTCTGATCAGGTATTGGAATGATAAAAGCAACATTTCAGTCAATAATTTTTTTATCCGGTGATATTACCCACCCCCTCTCTGTTTGTCCCTTTAAAAAAATAGCCATTGTCTTTGTTTTCATCTGTTTTACTACTTGATCTGAGAACCCATCTCTGGATTGCTTCAAGAGGTGTCTCATAAAGGAACATTGAATCTCTGGCACTTGGTGTCAAAAGCGCATATCATAACTCCTGTTCGACCCTTTCATGCACTGCTTCATTTTCAACTAGCATGTCTTTCTGTTTTTGGCAGATTTCTGTTTGTCTCTTCCTGGTTCAGGCCATCTGCCCTCAGTGGAAATAATGACATTCCACTGAGTGAGAGAAGCCCTAAAGCCGCCACCAGGTCCTCACGTCTGCTTTGTTGTCGGTCCTGTTGTTCTCCTTATCTTTTGAAATGAGTAATAGGCAAGAAGATCCACAGTGCACTCGTCATGTGTTTATGGTGTTTCTGGCAGGTTTGTTCTTCATTGTTCTTCACTTTTCCTGTCTCTTACTGGACTGGCATGGACTTTGACCCTTGCAAAACACTTCATAATGCCTGTTTGTCACTTGGTGTAAGTGTCTTGAGCCTGGTATATAAATAAAATGTATTATTATTATTCTTAATAATATTTTCATATATAACTCCTGTACAAACCTTTCAAGGACTGCTTGATTTGCAGTTAGCATGACGTTTCTAAGAAAGTGACGCAAAGGCGCAACTGTGGCAAGCAACTCAGTATAGAGTTCATGAGTTCATAGGGGTAGTAGCATTCAGATAGATTTGCACTTAGCATGACGTTTCAGTTTGTGGTAGAATTCTGCTCATCTTTTTCTTCTCCTTTTTACTGGGGTTTTTGGTCTGATAAATGCATGCATCCCCCTGGGGCGGGAGTCAGCGTTCGTTGCAATACTTCTCTTTTTCACTGTTTCCAGTGTCTTCCTGTTCCAGGCCTTCTGCAGTTAGTGTAAATAAACGACATGCCACCATGGGTACAACATGATGAGAAAAACACTATACATAAATTGGAAATCAAAATTTTGAACATGATCTCCTGCGTGTATCCAGTCCAATTTCATCATCCTCATTTTCCTTTCTTCTCCATCATTTTCGTTCTCCATTTCACTATTTCCAGTCTCTTCCTGGACTGGCATACACTCGGACCTCTAAACATGGCCTTGCTACCAAGAGGCATTCTTTGGCTTTCATGGTCATTATTGTATTTCAGGCAGATTTCTTCTTCACTGTTTCCATAATTTTGAAATCTGTTCCATCTGCGGAAATTCTTGATTTCCAGAAGGTATTGAGCAGTTTCTTTTTCCTGATCTCTCCTTCAGAAATACCAAGATGTAGAAAACACCAAGTAGAGAGGAGAAATAAGACCAAAACATAAATAGGCGCTTTTTCCCTCCATTCCAAATCTCCCTCTCAGCCCATCTTTCCGTGCTCTTCAAAACAGGCAAGTTGATACGGAAGGTAATCTTATTACAAAAACAAAGGTGATGTGGAGGGAATTGAGCAACATTACAGTAATATTAGCTTTGGGCTCAGAAAAGTGTGGCAGAGTAGCACAGTTTGGAAGGGAGTGCAGAGCTGGGTAGATAAGGCCTTCTTTGGAGTTTATGGTGTTTCTGGCAGGTTTTTTCTTCATTTTCCTTCTCCTTTTCACTGTATCCAATCTCTTCCTTGGACAGGCATAGACTTTGACCTTGTTTCGGGCAGGTTTACTCTTCATTGTTCTTCATTTTTCCTGTCTGTTCCCGGACTGGCATAAACTTTGACCTTGTTTCAGGCAGGTTTGCTCTTCATTGTTATCCATCACTTGTCACTGTTTCCAGTCTCTTCCTGGACTGGCATATACTGACTTCAAAACACGGCCTTGCATCGAAGAGGCCTTCTTTTCAGTTCATGGTGATCAATTGCAGTCTCTTTCTGCACAGAAACATTGACATTCTTTCACTTTGTATCAAAAAGACATATCATAATGCCTGTTACCCTTAGTGTAAGTGCCTTGAGCATGGTATATAAATAAAATGTATTATTATTATTCTTAATATTATCTTCATATATAACTTCTGTTCATTTTCTTTTTTTTATTATTATTAATCGTAGAAACCTGTAGGGTACAAGATAGTAAACAGCTCCTTAAATTGACACTAGTTAAAAATTTGTCTGATCCCCAGCAATACCCACCCCATAGAAAAAAACATCTGCATACGACAGGCAGCCTTTACATTCATATGGTTAACCAGAAGTGCAAGATTTCAGTACTCCTCTATAACGGTACCAGTCAATGAGGAATAAAGTTGTCTGACGTTTGACTCACTTCCGATGCAGGGGCAGTCGCCCCAGATGTTGAAGGCTGTGGTTCTTGAGAAGAGGCTGAGGCAGCCGTGCTAGATGTTTAAGGCTGTACCACTTCATCAGAGGCTGGAGCAGATGCGACCTCCATCGGCTTTGAGGAACAGAAAGCCGGTGGGACATTATTGATAAGTCCCGATTTCTTCAGAAATTCAATCATTTTTCGTAGCTCGCTTTCATTTGAAAGGATGGCCTGAAATAAAATGCCAAGCCTTCCTACCCACCCACTTCAAACCTCCCCCGCCTTTTATAATGTATTTAAACGACAGACGCAAAAGCTGCCCACAGCTTTAACAGAAACCCACATGTAATACAACAATGCTGTCTAACAACAGGTTACCATCACTCTTCTGGTCGAGGGTCCTGACCGACACCCAGATACTTTTGGAGATGTGCTGACTTGCAGATGTCCGCTATAAATTGTCACCAGCATTTGGTCATATGTGGAAAAAATGAAACCAAGTGTATTTGTGGCTTTAAAACCACCCAGCCAGACACAACTGTCATTTGGTTTTAAAACTGCGCCACCAGTTAAAGGCACATCGATGTAAAATTACAGTGGATTGTTTTCAGCAAAATTCAGAATTGCATGGACTCCATCCACCTCACACTATTAACGTCAAGCACATCTCTTCTGCTTAGGACAGGTGGGCACTTTTGGTCCGATAGGATGGCTGTTTTGTTGTTTTTTTGGTGTTATCTGCAGTGATTTTTGAGCTTGTGAATTAACCTCTTGGTCTCTTTAATTGTACTCCTTATTTTTCACTAAACAAAAAGGTAAAACCCTTAATTCCAAATGGTATCGAAAGTATTGACTAAATAAGTAAATGTCGCATTTGCCAAACACCAAAACTGGCAAGGATAGGAGCCCGCTGACCTTTTTTATCTCCATGGTTTCTAGATGAGTTTTTGCCAAATGCCCTTTTGCAAAGTCAAACCATTTTGCTATAGACTCTTAGGCGTGAAGATTTCCCTTTCTATCCAGCCACCACTGGGCCCCCTTGTTTGGAAAACTTTCTTCGCCAGGTTTCTTCTTCATTGTTTATGTTCTTTTCTGTATAGCTCTTCCTGACGGAAAGATTGCCTCAAACAGGCCTTGTATTAAAGATCGCTTTTTGGCTGAAACACCATTGGAGCAGCGTTGGAATTCTCTTTTTCATGTCAGCTTCTTGCACAGACCCAAAATCTCGACATTCCCTACAGCGTTTGGTCTGAAAGACAATATTGTTTTCCAATTTTTTTTTATTTTAAAGCCTGAGACAAGTTCTCTAAATTTAATTGTTAATATTTTTCATATTTTATAAATGTTTAAAAAAAAAATTTTTTCTTTCCTGAGTTTTCAACAAAATTTACAAAATAAACACTCAAATTAGTTAAAAATTTACCCTGCAGAAATCTTGAGGACCTTTATCCCTTAGTTCATTAAACGGGTTGTTGACACCCTAGGTACGGGTCCCAGCGGAATAGGAATTGTTGGAATTTGACTCCACTTCACAGTTGGGACAGGCCCTGCCATTGAGGGTCTAGGAAATGTTTAAAACATCCCTTCCCCAAGATTTGGTGCCGCCTCACTTTCGGGACGGGCCCTTGGACAGGAAATCAGACTATTTCGTTTCCCTTCAATACAATCAAATTTGTGGGGAAAGCTACCCTTTTTCATTTGTTAACGTGGCCTTTGAGGGGCAAGAAGCGACTAAACCCAAAACCTGGGCTGCTTTATTTGATTTCTAGGGAGGACCCCCAAAGACTTCCTCCACCCTTAACGATAACAGTAACAGTCTCAGATGAACAACGGCCACATTTCTCGGAAGGGTGTTTACAACATTGGAATCAATTACATCGAGAGTGTCCATGAACCAAAACTCCGCAGCTGGGAAAAAATAAATCTAGATTTGTGACATTTGACATTCACAACACAACATCCTTTGGATTTAACTCAGAATTATAGGATGATGCAAATTTGTTTTACCATCATCTTGTTAGCAAATGAATTGATTGGATTCCACCACCCCACAAAACGGGAAAGAACGGGTGGGGCAATATCTTAAAAATGAATAGTTTTTTGTTGCTTGAGACAGATTTTTTGATTAAATAATTAAAACCACTTGGTTTCCTTTTTTGTTACTAGGAGGTCCAGATATTAAAAAGGGAAACAATTATTAAACGGATCCCCGGTGTAAGAAATTCACTGCAGGGATTCTTTTAGATAGCATGTGGCTGATTTCATTAAGCTTTACATGAAATACCAAAAAGAAAAAGTTTAAATATACAAGTGATACCAAATGTCCGGATGCAGTCATAATGACAGTCACTGCAGTGAACTTATTGGGGTTTTCCAAAAATGTCGATTTGTGCATTTTAAATTCAGTAGAGGGAATACCAAAAGGATGGTAGTTTATCCGCTGATTCAAAATCCAGCAGGATCTCCTGAGGATAGATTGAGTCCTGCAGTGCTTGGATTTGGATATCTGAAAAAATGTGGTCTGATTTGGCTACAAATTACACAAGGGTGGGACATTCCAATTAAAAAGTTTAATATATGTTTTTCATTTGTTGGCAGACCCAAAGGTTAGAAAAGTCACGATGAACTTCTGGATTAACATTTGTCAATCCTGTGGCTGATTTGTGCTTTAATAAAATGACGATGAACGAATTCCAAATTTAAAATTTAAGTTTAATTCCAAAACGTATTATCAAAATGCAAAGGATTCTTGACTGATTATGATTAATCACGAAAATTTTTTGAAATTTGAAAAACTGTTTTCGAATTAATTTAAAAAAAAAATGGAGGGACTTTCCAATGTGACATAAAATTTTAAATTTGTTCAATTGAACCCCAAAATCTTCAGCAATTCTTGGGTATCGTTACAAGCGCTTGGGGGTATGGGGAACCGAATTTTTGAGCAAATTGAAAAAACCCTTTTTCAAATTTGCTTTATAATCCAATGTGAAAGTTTTGTATGGACTCAGAAAATAATTTTAAAAAATTTAAAATCCCCTTAAATTGAGTCGAATGCATCAATCTCCCTATGCACATCAGATATTGAGGTTTCAACCTTTCATTTTTGGAAAATGCAGAAACTGGTCCAAATTTACATTTTAACCATGGCATTTTGTTTTTGACCCAACCAAAATTATATAAATTTTAAGGCAATAAATATCAGAAATTTAATCAAAATTTTCAGATGTCCTGAGGCATTGATTAGACCAATGAAAGGCAACCCGCATTTTGAGAAACTTTTTGAGCAAACATCCCCACTCTCAACTGTTCTCTGCCCCATGAAATATCTTTATTGGGGTTGAACATGTCCCTAAAAACAAGGAAATAAATGTTTAACCATCTTGGGAACTCTATTTTATTACAGGTGAAAGTCCCTTTTGAATGGAACAAACTGTAGGTCAATACCCCCTCCCCCGGCGACTTTTGACCTCACCTCGGCCCTTCCGTGGATCGCCCAGGCGGGCAGACGGGGGCTCAGGCCCCACTCCGTCCCCTCGTTGGAAAGCTGGCTTTAAAAATGGTGGTTAGGGGAATCCGGGACGAAATTAAAACAAAAATCGCAAAGGGCTGGGAGTTGTTGCGCTGATTTTGCCCAGGCCTGAATGTCAAATTAAGAAATTCACGATACCGGGTAAACGTGCGAGAATTAAGAAAAATTGGGTGCCCAAAAACTTTTCTGTCTCCATTATCTACGAAACAACCAGATTTGGGGTCCAGGGCAAAAAAGTTGACACCTGGCTACATGATGAAACAATGAATTTGGAGGAAAATTTAAACAGGCTTTATCCCAGGATCCACAGTTACATAAACTTTGAAACACCAATTATACAATCTAAGAAGGGATAAAGTTATGGAATATAAATCCACTTTATGAATTCTGGATTTGAAAGAAAAAGATGTCGAAGAAGAAAACAGAGAGGTGTGGTTCCCATACCACAACCATAAAAAAAAAGACTTAACAATTTCAGACTGTTGTTATTTAAGGAGTGATCACCCCCATGTAGGGTTTTGAAACTCCTTTCTATGTCATGACCCAGGAAAAAGGTTGTAAGGACGGGTCACATTATACAAAATTTCCTTCCTTAGGATAATTACCCCATGGAATGGTTTAATATTCAAACTTTTTCTCAGCCCAAAAAAGGTTAAAATAAATTTTGGGATGAAATATTCAGGACTTCCCCTGAAATTCTTTTTTAGTAATTAGTAAAGGCAGTAATTTGGATTTGGAAATTTGACATTAAACTTTTGTTCCCATTAATCAAAGTACGGGCAATAGGATGGACTAAAGATAAAAATTTAATATAAACAAGTTGATTAAAATTAGGGGCATTTGTGTTTAATAATACCCTTTTCATCTTCTGGTTTTGGGGGAAGAAAAGGGAGTTTTTTGACATTAATACAAATTGTTCCTGAGGAACTCCAAATATGCTTTAAATATGTAATTTGCATAAAAAAGTTCAAGCGAGATTTCCAGGTCAAATAATAAAGCCCAGGGAACTTCTATTTGAGAATCCCAAAAAATTAGTTGAATTATCATTTATGCTTGTCCCCAACCCAAAGAGGAGAACCAAGAAAAACTTAAAATCGCCTTTTTCCAAATTTGGCGACCTTTTTAAACAGTAATGATAGGGGCTTCAAAATAAATAGGCCGGCATTTAGAAAGTACACAGGGGAAAACCAAAATTTGACAGATTTAATATAAGATACAATATGTTACCTTCTCCAGTTTAAAATGTGGGGGTCAACATAACTGCATTTGGAATTTCCCTCATGATAATTTATGGTTGAATAAAAATGAACAATAAAGGTGGAATTAAAGAAAAAAAGTGTTAATACCCCAATTCATATCTTTCAAGACCTTTTGGTAAAAAGAACAGTGAACTGGAGAGGAAAACCAAAATTGCGTCAAAGAAATACCAAAGGATTATAAAAAAATTTACTTAAAATAAAGGACAAAATGTTAATGGATTCCGGTTAAGAAAATCCTCTAATCATTTGTATCCGGCTTTTTGGGGCATTATACTGACACAAGGTCCCAACCCCATTTTAATCACATTATGTTGGAACAAAAGGGTTTCCACCCCTCCTAGGGGGTTAGATTAATGATAAAGCAATAAACCGGGATTAGCAGCAGGTCCTGATTTGGCATTAGAAATGAAACATACCTCTGGAAAGGGAATCCAACTATTTTAAAGGTGTTTAACCTTGGTTATTGACAGGGAACCATGGAAGTTCTTAAAAAGGCTACAGAAGGTGCTGGGGGTCCAAAATTTTATTTTGTACAGGCCAAAAGCTTAACAACACCCAAATAACTGGAGACCAATTACTATTGGATCCCTTTTTTTGCAAGACCTTTCTCCAAAATTATGTATCCAGGCTTAAAGAAGGTATACCTCGAACCTAGAAAAAATTAGGGATACAGCGGTTTGTACGGAAAACATACAGAAAATTAGGGATTTATTACTATGCACAAGGCTTACAAAACCCTTGAATGGTATTTACTTATTCACTTGAAAAGCTTTGGTTTTATCCCATTACTTTTCAGATTTTGGATTATGAAGCTGGATGCACATCAAATCTGAGCATGAGCTGGAAGGCCCACATGTTGAATTGGGAAGTAAACCATTTACCTCTAAAAGATTAATAAAGGAGACCCCCATCCCCCTGTCCTTTAAAAATATGTCCCATTAGCGAACCAGATTGGAAGGGAAAGGTTCCACTGATGGGAGCAAACCGTAACGGACTTGCCTTTCCGCGATCTCAATTGTCGGCAATCCTGGAGGCAGTATAATAACCTCAATATCCTGCTTTTGCAGGGTCTGGCTTGAAACTACAAAGAAAATCGGACTTTTATTTTTGGAAAACAGAGACTAGTTGTTTGAAAACCCATCTATGAAAAAATAGGGGAAGGAAAATCAAAGAATCCTCTTCAAAAGCAAGGTATTTGGGATAAAAATTTCCAAGGAAAGGTGTATACTGGGAGGACTTGGAGCATAATCAATGGAGAACTGTATAGGCAAGCCCTTTGGGAGCCATCTTGTGAAACTCCAAAATCAGTGCTATTAGGTTATTCCCTTTTAAATTAAAACGGGAGGGTGATTATCGGAAATTTGAACCAATTAGAAGATTATTAAAGGAAGCTGTCCCGAATCACACCAATGGAAAAATTTTCCCACAAGCCAACAAGGATTAGGTGGTTCTGATCAAGCAATTGTAGCCTTAAACCTTCTTTAAGGTGAAATTAACCCTATGAAGGGCCCTCAAACATGTAAAATGACCCGGGACCAATTGAAGGAATTACTGAAACTGCTTGCAGAAATACAATAAATTCTGAAATACGACCTTGTTCATACGCAGGAATTCAAAAGTAAAAACTTGTCCCAGCCAAATCCGTGGACTAGACAGGTGAATTTGAAATGAAAGCGTTACCCATTCAAGGGTTTCAATGGTTGTCTTGAAACCCAGGAGTAAATACTGATCCTTTAAACCATAATGGATGAAACAGGGTCAAATTCTTTTTTCTTCAAAAGGAGCAAACGATACCCTACCAGAGAAGTACAATTAGGGCAGAAACCTCGGGATTTGAGAATCATTTTGCCAATGAGACGCTTGTCCACATTCTAGGACAATTCCTAAATGCGAAGATCAAAACCCATAAATGTGATTTGTAACAAAGAAATTTAAAACAAATGGTGGTACCAAGAAACACCATTAAAGAAATGATTTTTTTTTCTTAGACCAGATCTAATACTAAAACATAAAGCCGTCATAGATCTTAAAGTGAAGATACAAATATACTTAGGAGGAAGCTAAGAAGCCAAGCCCTCTAAGGAAAACAAATAATTTAAATCCTGATCTTAAATCTGAAAGATCACTCTTGAATAATTTCATTGGCCGGGTTTGGGCTAAGAAAGTGAATTCATAATGACAACAAATTTATTGGACCCTACAAGATTCTAGCCTTCTCCAAACTTAGGAGCGGGAGAGGCCTTTATTACCTTACAGCTCATCCTTCCAGATATGAGAGGGCAAATTGAGTAATTCGGTTAATTTGCTTAAATTGTATATATTACTGGTTGTTGATTTTTTAATTGGCTGGTCCTTTCGCATTGGCAAAAGTCACAAAACCATAAAGCTTAAAATTTTAAAACAGCATTATCTTTAGATTACATCTCTAATGGACTATACTATATAACAAAATTTGAACCATCCTTCTTTAAAAAGGAGGATAAAATGAGACACAAAGCTTACAAAATTTAAACCATTATCATTGAATTGGTAGGGAAAGACCCATAACAAGTTCCGGGATTGGGTCTATCTAACCAACCAAAGGTTCTTAAACGCGGGGACTGTTGAGACGTTTCGGCTGTTTCTTCCCTGAAGGCCTCCCTGGCTGCTTTTTAATCATCTATGAAACCTTTTGAACATACCCATGCCTACCCACTTGGGTGACTGGTTACCTTATCCAGAGCAGTGTATGCATTGTTAGAGATGGGGGACAGGTTTAGCACGGTTAAAACAGGGCAATCGATTACTGGCAATCCCCCCTATATAAAATTTGGAAAAGGCTTACCACGAAGCTCCTAACAGGGGGCCAATGCCCAGTATCAATTAGTGAACGCAGAGTTGGAAAAACCAACCCACTGCCCCAATTCTTTTTACTTGAAAACCACGGGCCAAAGGGAACTCTGGAAAATAGTGGGAAAGAAGACCGTGAAGGGAGATCGGGGAAACTGGGAGGTTAGAGAAACAAAGGGGCTAAGGCGCCCCATAAACCAAAAAAACCAAAACTCATGGATAGCTACCCGGGTTTTTTTTCTGATAATACTGGGGCAAAACTTCACCAAGGAAGATATAAGTTGTATTCTTTAACGTGGAATTTTTCCAAATGCTACAGTTATGCAGCAAAATATTTTTTTACCAAATTTTCCCCTAAAATTTAAATTTTTGACCTAGTGTTACAGCATAGGCCCGAAATGAGGTTATAAATTTTTGGCCAAATTACATTTCCAAAATATATAATTTTTAAACATGAACCCTTGTGTAAAATAGATAAAGGTGAATTTCATTAAAAACCCCCTTTTAATCGAGTTTGTTTCTTTGAAAGGGAAAGGAAAACAACTGGCCAACTAACCACTTAAGTGGATGACAAGTCTTTGACCTTTTTAAAACCGCAGTCCCTAGCCAAGAAACAAAAAGGAGGCGAGAAGACCCCCTTTGAAAGCATATAGACATTCTCATTTGAAAATAAATGCACAATCCCCCATAAAGGGTTTTCCAACAAAAAAATTTGACAACTTTGTGGAAAACCCCCTTTAAAGGAAATGAAGTGGCTTTGAGATTTTTTAAACAAAAAACAGAAAAAGAGGTAAGATCTTACGGGAAAGCAAAATACTAGGGGGATTTAAAAAAAAGCCTTTGGAAAACAAATAGGGGAAAGGTTTTAAAATCTGTTAAGATAATTTAGGGAATGAGCGCTTTGCAAGGGGTGACTAAAATTAAAGTTCTATCAACTTTTGTTTGGACTTCTAACCAACATTCCCAAAATTAATGGGGAATAAATGAAGACATAAACAACCAGTAAGGGTTGGGAGGGGAAAATTTGAGGGTAACGGTATAATTGAAGGTTAGATTTTTTAAAATTTCTTCCATTTTTTGGGAGGAAAAACAAACTTGAGATTTAATTTTCAATTTGTTTGAACCTTTCATATTACATACCTTTTAAATTCCGTTAAAAGTCAGGAAAAAGGTGTTTAAAAACATGAAAGAAAAATAATATAAAAGGGATATTAAAAATTCAGATTTTTGATATGAACACATCTTCTTGACCCGCTTTAGTTTTTGAGTTTTCCATGATGGGAAATAGAAAATTTTTAATCACAAACTGCATGTTTAAATTACGGGAATTTTCTGAATAATATGAACTTTTCCCTTAGTGGACATTTTAGTTTTTGAGTGCCATTGATGGGGAAAATAAGGAAATTTTGAGTCATAAACTGATGTTAAATTACAGGAGAATTTTCGAATTATGAACCACTTCTAGCGGACACCCCAAGTTTTGGGTTTTGCCAATTCAGGGGAAAAATTAAGAAAAATTATTAGAGCAAAAGGGTGCAAATTGTTAAAAAAAAGGGAAAATTTTGACATGACCACCACTCATACTGTGACACGTTAGTTTGGAGATTCCCAATTGCATGGGGAAAAAAATAAAAATATTAGAGGTAAAACAAACCTGAATTTTTTAAAATTCAGAAATTTCTGAATAGTACGTAATGAACACTCACTCATAGCTGTGACACCGTTTAGTTGTGGAGTTATCTGCCCATAGCTGTGCACACATAAAACTATATGTAAGTGCATCGGGAAAAATAAGAAAATGATTTAAAGTCACAAACTGAATGTTAAAATTAACGGGAGAATTTTCTGAATAATATGAACATTCACTCAAGTGCTGTGACACCTTTAGTTGTGGAGTTTTCTGCTCCATAGCTGTACATAAAACTACATGTAAGTGCAATCGGGAAAAATAAGAAAAATTATTTAAAGTCACAAACTGCATGTTAAAATTAACAGGAGAATTTTCTGAATAATATGAACACTCACTCATAGCTGTGACACGTTTAGTTTTGGGAGTTATCTGCCCATAGCTGTGCACATAAAACTATGTGTAAGTGCATCGAAAAATAAGAAAAATTATTTAAAGTCACAAACTGCATGTTAAAATTAACAGGAGAATTTTCTGAATAATATGAACACTCACTCATAGCTTGACACCTTTAGTTTTTGAGTCATCGATTTTGAAAGCGAGACTCCATCACTGATATGTCGATCAAGGGTATCCGGTTGCCTTAGATGAGGATTATAAATCCATCACATCCCTCGAAACCACGAAACTAATATTATTTTGCCAATTATAGGCAATCCCTGTTGGAGGAAAAATTTATGGACCTCAATTTTAAAGGGGATCTTTAAAGTAGACTTTGATACTCTGCAGAGAGAAAAGTGGATCGAGACACTACATATCCTGCTCAAAGACTTGTTTGACAAGAAAGAACCTAAAGGGGTAATGGACAAAAGAATATGCCTTCCACTAAAAGAATACCTAAAAGGATCATAAAGAAATACAAATAAAAAAAGAACACAGGTATTATATAATAAGGATAGAGAACACCTTGTTCCGAAACTGGATGGTGTCACCGGGAAAAAAAATGGGGAGATCCCGTGGACAAAATATATGAACATTACAATGACATATGGGGATTCATTGCATACTGGGAACAACCCCATCTTTATCCCATATCATTTTGTTGACAACATGGTATTCCCTTTTCCCAATCTCTAGTAGAAAATGCCATGAAGCATATTAAAAGGACTCGCAGCAGGTCCTGACAATGTAAATAAATGCATATCATTTCATTAGAAAATGGAACATAACATTAAAAAAGGTTTTCAACCTATGGTTATTGGAACTATTCCGAGACATTCAAAGGGACGGTGCTTCTCCCCAAGTCCAACGACTGCCATAAACAACAATATCAACAATTGGAGACCAATCACTATTGGCTCACTAATTACTAGACTTTTCTCCAAACTTATTACTCCAGGTTAAAAGATGGAGTTACATTGAACCCGAGGCAGAAGGGATTTGGGCCAGCTTACCCTAACTACACACCTTACAAAGGGCTCATTACTGCACATAAGGTGTGTCAGAAACTTGGGATGGTCTTTATAGACTTTGAAAAAGCTGACACAGTATTTCATACCTATCTCTTTAGGATCATGAGATTCATGAGACTAGATGGAACTTTACCCAAGTTATTCAAAAACATTGACGTTTGGTGCGTCCACCAGTGTTAATCCATGAGGTAATACTCTGATATTACCAATAAAGAGGGGGTGAAGCAAGGAGGCTTGTCTCCACTATTCTTAATGTACCACGACCCCTCATCCAAAAACTGACTGAAGGCAGAGGCACCATGCTTGGTGACACTCCCATTACGACTAGCTCGGGACGACAGTTATATTAAGCAACACCTGGGCGGTATGAAGGTAAACCTTAATATCTTGAAAACCTTTTCCCGAGTTCCCCCTTTAAATTACAACCGGCCAAGTGCAAGGTTCTTCTTCACTTGGAAGAATAGAAGAATGGTTGTCAAAAAGAACAT
Organism: Polypterus senegalus; assembly: GCF_016835505.1. Taxonomy (NCBI): domain Eukaryota; kingdom Metazoa; phylum Chordata; class Cladistia; order Polypteriformes; family Polypteridae; genus Polypterus; species Polypterus senegalus. The sequence goes on from NW_024383657.1 coordinate 17,330, forward strand.
GTGGAAAATAGCGTGTAGAAATAAAGAGGATTTCCTCTAAGATACAATTACATATCTTGGTATCAAAATTAAACCCAAAGGAAGGTGTATTCAGGGAGGACCCTTGGAAAAGATTATGAAAGAGCAACTGTATTGGCAAGGCCCCTTAAAAACCCATACCAGAAAATTATATTCTAAATCATATGCCATTCCTAGACTGCTACTCCTTTTCAATACAACCTTCAACCTTATGATAATCAGGAAATTGGACACTCTGATTGGAAAGCAAAGGTTGGTTGCACTCATTGCACTACCAATGGGATATTGTACTCTAAGACAGCCAATGGAGGTCAGACTACTGAAGCTAGAAGCCATTGTGCTTAAGACCACATTTAAAGCCTTGGTAGACTTACCCTAGCTGAGGACCCATTATACTTGAAGGCTGTAATTACAATAAAATTTGGAGCCAACCCCACAACCTATGGAAACTGTTGGGAGGCAATACCAGTCTATTCCCGGACAAATGACTTGGCGAACTATGCAGAAACATGATGTCCGATAAAGTCCCAGCCAAACCCGCCTGGCACATTATGAATATAGTAATGGAAGAGACTGCCACCCAAAGGGCCCAAAAGGCATAGAGGTCTTTGAAATGATAAAATCAGCAACAGCTGGCTTTTCACACAAAAGTGGATGAAACAAGGGCAATTTATTCGCCTCCAAAAAGCAAATGTTTTTCCCCACCAGGGAAACCATTAATAGAGGCAGACAGGAGCCATCTAATTCCCGGTAAAGTATGCCAAGACTCTTTCCCACATATTGGGAAAAATCCAAAACTCAAAAGACGATAAAGAATCACAAATTATGTGATTTACTACGAAAAATAGAAAAGCATGATTGGATGGTGCAAAAAGAATTTAATATAAAATTTCGATAATGGAGGGTCTCTGGCCCGGATCTTATAATTACCAAAAATAATAAGGCCATTGTCTTGGACCTCACAGTTGGATAAAATAAAAACTATGAGAAGCTTTAAGAGCAATCCTCAAAAGAAAAGAAAAATTACGTATCTCAAACTGTGAAGGAATTATTTAAAAATCGAATCAGTTCAGCATTTGGCATTGGATTGGTGCAAGAGAAAGTGGTATACTTCAACAACGAACCTAAAATCCATTGGACTCCCTTCACCAGATTCTGTCCTTCTCCAAGCTTATGGCAGGAGGGGCTCTTTTCTCCTTGGACATGCCTTCTCCAGATAAGTTTGGAGGTGACAGCCCCTAATTTGGTCAAATATGGCTTAAATGTATATAGTTCTTGTTGTTGAGGGAAAATTAGTAGTTTTCACAAAAAAAGGGAAAATGTTAAATCTGAAAATTAAATTCCGAAATTTCTAATAAACCTACACTCTTTAAAAACCAAAAATTTTTAATCTTAAAAGGGTTTTAATCATACTCTCAATTAGATATATTAAAATATCAAAGAAGTTAAAATAGACAGCTTTTAATATGCTTTTCCCCAAAGAAGTCTCTTTGAGTTATTGCCAACTTCTGGGGTTTAAAGTTTCCCGGCCATGTGTTAAAATTCCGGTATACAATTCCAGGGAAACCCGGCGATTCTTCCCCACGTATGTTTTTCCTTGGGGATGGGAAAATGAAAATTTTTTTAGATCGAGGATAAAATGTGAATGAAAGAACACTATCAAGGGAATTTTTGAGATTTCTTCAAGGGGAATTTTAAAAAAATTTTGGTCACTTTATAAGGGAATTCCCACTTACCTACTACTGGAAACCACAGCAGTTGGAGAATCAGAGGGAAAAAAGAAATTGGTCCACTGGGATGTAAAACAGGAGGGTGAATGACCCCCAGGGTGGGCCGTTTTAGCGCCGCCCGGGGAAAAATAAAAATTTTCACACGTGCTGGAAAACAGCGGGTTCTTCTGGGTAATAGCACCACTCGGGGGACCGGGAAATTTGGGTTTTTATTTGCTGGGGGTAATTAAACCAAACGGTTAAAAATTGGAAATTTTTAAAATATAACTACCGGTAATGTTGATCTTTTGATTTCTCAGGGAAAAAAAAAATATAGAATCCGTACTGCAGGGAAATTAACAGGAATCTAAAAATAAATCAAAGTGTGCCTGTTTTGAGTTATTGCTCTTGGAAAACAAAATTATTAGAGCCAAACATTAGTTTAAAATAACAGGAGAAATTTTCCCCAATAAAAACATTTTAGGGGGGACAGCCTAAAATATCAATTCAAATGAAAATTATTATTTAAAACAAACCGAGTAAAAACAGGGGAACCAAAATTGCACCATCAGCAAGATTTTGAAAATTTTTTCAGGGGAAAAAAAATTATTAGAGTCATAAACCTATTATTAAAAAACGATGAATTATAGAACCTCACAGTACGATTTTACTTTTTGAGATTCCTCTAAAAAAAAAATTATTTTTAAACCAATCTGTTAAAATAATTCAGGGAATTTCAGACATTGCATTTGGGCTGAAGGGATTTCTATTCAAAATGAAATAAAATTATTATACAAACTTGTTAATAAGGGAAATTTTTAAAATTACAAACTCCTATTATTACAGGAATTTTTGAATTGCTACTCATTGCTGGAAAAATTAGTTTTTTTAAGGGCCAAATTTTTAAATTAAAGGGAAAATTTTGAAAATATTTAAATCACCCAAATGTATTATTTTAAAAAGAAATTTTTTGAAAAATAAATTATTAAGTAAACCGAATTTTTAAAATTGCGGAAATTTTGAATAATAGAAATAAAGTACATTTATATTAAATTAACAGGGGAATGAAAATATTTAAATCACAAAAGCTGTTAATTTAGAATTTTTGAATAATATGCACCTACATAGTGTGACAGTTTTGTGATTTTTTACACTGATAAAAAATTAAAGGGGAACTGAATAAATAAAAGAAATTTCTGTAACCTATTTAGTTCGCACTTAATTTTTATTGCTTTCAGGGAAAATAAGAAATTATTTAGTCACAAACTGCATGTTAAAATTACAGAGAATTTTCTGAATAAAACATTTGTTTTTGCTATTTTTAAATTATTCCCAATGGGGGGTTATTATAAAACTGATTTAAAAACGGGAAACTTGGTTTAAAAACCCTTATAGGTAATTATTTTTTGTTTTTCCAAAATATGGGATAATTATTAGGTCAAACTTCAAGTAAAATTCGGGGGGGGGGGGGGGGGGGGGGGGGGGGGGGGGGGGGGGGGGGGGGGGGGGGGGGGGGGGGGGGGGGGGGGGGGGGGGGGGGGGGGGGGGGGGGGGGGGGGGGGGGGGGGGGGGGGGGGGGGGGGGGGGGGGGGGGGGGGGGGGGGGGGGGGGGGGGGGGGGGGGGGGGGGGGGGGGGGGGGGGGGGGGGGGGGGGGGGGGGGGGGGGGGGGGGGGGGGGGGGGGGGGGGGGGGGGGGGGGGGGGGCCCCCCCCCCCCCCCCCCCCCCCCCCCCCCCCCCCCCCCCCCCCCCCCCCCCCCCCCCCCCCCCCCCCCCCCCCCCCCCCCCCCCCCCCCCCCCCCCCCCCCCCCCCCCCCCCCCCCCCCCCCCCCCCCCCCCCCCCCCCCCCCCCCCCCCCCCCCCCCCCCCCCCCCCCCCCCCCCCCCCCCCCCCCCCCCCCCCCCCCCGGGTTTGCACTTTGCATTTCTTTTGTTTGTGTCTGAATTTATTGAATAATATGAGATTTCTGTTTCATCTTTTTCTTCTCATTTTTACGACTGGCATAACTGATTTCAAAATACAGTCTTGCTTCAAAGAGGCCTTTTGCCATTCATGGTGATTATTGTGTTTCTGCAGGTTTCTTCTTTAGGTTTCCAGTTTCTTCCTGGACTGGCATAGAGTTTGATCTTAAAAGCCGGCCTTGCATTGAAGTTTTCTATATACCACAATGGTACAGTCATTAGAAAAAAAAAAGCCTCTTGAGCGATTGGTTCCACGCAGCCAGGCACTAGAGTCCGGTCAACTTTGAGATTTCCCTCCAGGGGCCATGTACTTGGGGGTTGGAATCTTCATAGGTGAGATTTGTTTTATGGTTTTTCCTTTACACTTTTTGATGTCAAGGCTACCCCTTCAATAAAGCCAGCCATGTTTTGTCAGTATTTCCAAGTTTTCTTCAAGTATCTGGATGTCCTCGAATTGGAGACAACTGACTTTTTATAACAATTTAGAACACAGTTTTTCCAAAGTGCAGTAATGGGTTGACACAGTCAATTGGTGATAAAAAGACAAAATATGCATATCAAAAATGTTCTTTTTATTTATAATTAATTGTAGAAACCTGTAGGGTACAAGTTAATTAACAGCTCCTTAAAGTGACACTATTTATAAATGTTCTGATCCCAGCAATACCCACCTCCTTTGAAAATAAACACCTGCATAGACAGGCAGCCTTACATTCATATGGTTCAATGCAAGATTTCAGTACCCCTCTACGGTACCAGCAATGGGAAAAAAGTTGTCGACTGTTGATACTTCCGATGCAGGGGCAGCCCCCAGATTTTGAAGGGGTGTTGGAACTCAGCCAAAACAGAGGCTGGAGGGGGAAAGCACCTCCATGGGCTTTGAGGGAAAAGAAAAACGGTGGGACATTATGATGTTAAGTCCGATTTCTTCAGAAATTTAATCACACAAAGCTTCCTTCATTTGAAATCATGGCCTGCAGATCTTTGAATTTAACAATCCTTCTGTGCCAAAAAATTGTGTGGTCTTTTTGGGACCATTGACAACTTCATGAATTTCTTCATTAGAACTTGTTCTTTAGGCAATCCCCCCCTAAAGTGGACAGAAAATGGCCTGGGGCATCTCAAGAAGGACAAACATGTGAATCCCAATTGGTTTTTTTGAAATGATAAGATGAGAAACAGAAAAAAACCCACAAATTCAAAGCAAAATGGATTAAAAAAGTGAGTAGGAGATTGAAATCCTTAAAGAGAACCCCACCTTGACACAATAGCGCCACAAGAAGCCATTTTTTCCTTTTTAAAATATGTTTGGTCTCATGGACAGCAAGACAGCGCTAAGGAGAATTTCCAAGAGGTCTCAAATTTAAAACCAAAAGGGGGGTAAGTATGGTCAAGGTTTCCTGGCAAGAGAGAATCAAAATTAAATGGAGAAATTTCCGAATCCAGATATTCAATAAGTAAAAGCTTTTTTTTGGGGTTATCTATGAAAAGCTCTTAATACTTGAATAAAATTCACTGATGAAATTTTCCAGTTTGACTTCACGGAATCAAGTCATAAGGATTTTCAGGGCTCTATGAAACAAAGCTATCTGATCATCTTCAAGATCAGGCCTTAGTGGGCTGCTATCAGAGTATTCCTCATTTTCACTGCTAAAATCCGCATATACGATTTTGGATAATTCTGCTACAGATCACTGGTTGTTTTCAAAGACACTTTTGAAAAGGGCCATGTGATTTATAGGGGAAAGTTTAGTATAATTGTACCTTTTAAAACCCAGTGACTCCACGCAATTTTCAGCTTCATCATTATTGCAACCGGTTTTGTTGGGATGAATCAGATTAATTATGAGTAGTAGTCCATTTAATGCAAGCAATTCATGTTGTTTTTACACAGGGGAAGGGAAATAAGAAAGTGAAGGGGAAAAAACTACCACATTAAACAGCTCTCCAGGAAGGAATCAATTGGATTCTTTGCTTCTGAAAAAGGGTTAATGGCATCTTTGCAAGGGTGGAGTGGTGTAGCTGCAGATTCAGGAAAACACATTATAGACATTCTCATGCAGGCACCCAAAGTCCATACCTACAGTTTGAAATTTATCACACTTTAAAAATGGGTTAAAACGTCAACATCCAACAACCTGGAGTTTTTCCTGACAGATGAACTGACCTTGTTGAATCACTAGTGTGAGTCACTTTTGGGGTCAGTTTTGTGGTTACATAATAGCATGATGAGCACTTTTTTTATCCTTTCCAGTATTTCTTTATTCCTTTAATCACAAAATCTGACAAACACTGGCACCATTCATCGCCCTTCCACGATTTCTTTGACTAGTGGTGGTCTGCTAGGTTTTCATTGCCAAGGCATATTCACTAGGGGTTTTTTCGTCCTTGCAGTGCTCACCAAATTTTATAAAAAACTCCCACTTCTCTGTATTTCTTAAAGTCACAACTGCATATCAAAATTAAGGAAGGTCGTGGGGGTCAAGCAGACCTAACGCACGGGTTTTTTAAATTCCCTCTATAAAGACTTGATTAGCTTATCAATCAGAATCAAGCCTGTACAGCAGTCCAGAAATGATCCTATCAGACATCACTCCATGGGAAGAATTCTCAAACTCGCCAGATTTTCACTTAAACGTGTCTTTTGGTTTTTGGAGATTTCTTTTCATTTTTCCTTTTTTCCTGTTTTCAGTCTCTTCCTGGTCCAGGTCATCTGCACTCGGTGGACTAAATGACATGCCACAGAGTCAGAGAAACTCTAATTCTGCCATCACGTCCTCACATCTGCTTTGTTGTCTGATCTGCTGTTCTTCTAATCTTCAGAATAGAAAGGGCAAAAAGATCCCCGTGCACTGCGTGATTCTGCAGTTTTTCTTGACTCTGCCTAAATGGCACAGACACTGATCTCTACCATCTTTGGTGTTAAAGACAAATAAGTGTTTCTGTTTTTTATTTTGTTTTTCATATGTTTATGGTGTTTCTGGAAGGTTTCTTCATTTTTCCTTTTTCTTCACTGTTTCCAGTCTCTTCCCGGGCTGGCATAGACTCTAACCTCAAAACACGACCTTGCATCGAAGGGCCTTCTTTGGGGTTCAGGGGTTTTGGTATTTTGCAGGGTTTAAATTTTTCACTCACCTGCTCTCAATTCATTTTTTTTTATTCCATCTTTTTCCTCTGTTTCTTTTCTGATTTTGTGGAAGAAGCCTACCCCCTCCAGCACATTGTCACGCCTGGGTTTATTGTCTAATCTGCTGTTCTCATCTTTTGAAATGAGTAATAGGCAAGAAGATCCACATGCACTCGTCATGTGTTTATGAATTTCAGGCAGGTTTCTTTTTCACTGTTTTCCTCTCTTTATGGTTCTGTGCGTATCTTTGTTATCATTTTTGTGCATTCCCCCCACACTGCTGCTGTTGCACATAAAGCAATGTAGTCAGATTAGGTGCCTGTAAAAAACTAAAAGATATGCAAAAAACTGTGTTCGTTTTCTATAACGACAATGAGCGTAATGGATGAATAGCAAAATAATAATAATAAAACAAATATGACAAATTTCAGCATGTCTCCTGGCATTGGGTCACTGAGGTTTGCAGGAGAACCTTTAGGGTTGGAAAATGCAAAAAGCTGTGTCTAACTGTATGAAAAGCGAAAAAAGCAGTAAAGGATGAAGTAGCAAAATTTAACAAAATTTAATATCTTTCCCCTCAGATCTGGTAATTTTTTTTGAGTTTACGTGAATGTTTTAAACACTCATGTATACTGTTTGTTTGGTGGTTGCCCCGTCCTTAGACTGGTCTCAAGCGAAATAAGAATCACTAATCTACAACTCTCTTCTCATATTGGGAATTATGGCTACTCTGTCAGACAACAGATACCTAGGGGTTTTAGTGCAGAGGTTGCTTGGTATAGAGCTTGGTGCTCAGTGATAGATGGCAGACATGTTGCCAGAAGTTGAATAGGACACATGTAGATAGATGCCTGCCATTCAATCTGCTTTGGGAGTAGAATGAAAAGATGGTCTCCTTCAGTGTCCATTTAAAATATGCACAAATTTATATCGAATTTGGGGTCCGGGAAGTATGGTTGCAAGCTGAAACTTAAAGGAATTGATGGAAGGGCACCACCAGAGTGGAGCCGCGCTTAATTTGACTCAACACGTAAAGCCACCCAGCCCGGGCACAGAGGATTGACAGATTGATAGCTTTTTCATTCTGTTGTAGTTGGTGGAGCCGATTGCTGGTTCATTCTGATAACAAACGAGACTCCCCCCTGCTAAATGTTACACACCCGAGAGGTGGCTCCAACTTTAGGGGGCAAGGGCTCACGGGAATTGAGCAATAACAGGTCTGTGATGCCTTTAGATGTCGGCTGCATCATAATGGGTCAACGTGTGTCTACCCAGCAGAGAGGCATGAGTAAAGGAAGGTAGTGGGGTACAGATTATGTTCAGTACAGCACAAGCACTCCCTCTTCTCAATTTACTCAATTTTTTATTTAAAAATTTTTGAGATGCTTAAAGATGTTCATGTCAAGGTGTTGCATATAAATGAGTAACCTAAAAAAATAGAAATAGAATATAAAGATAAAACATAACTTTACCTTTACAGTTTAAAATCACCTGAATTACAGTTTATATCCAGTTAGAGGACAACTTTAAGTTTGAATCACCTGTATTACCTCAGAGTTCCACAAATGAGTCAAGAGCTATTTTCAAAGGGTTTTTTACTTACATGGGAGGATGTGTCAGAGTCTTTAATGTGATACTTCTTGGGTGTTTTGTTACAGGTGAGATCAAGATGTTTGCTAAAGATTTCCGCTTTAAACTGTTGCATATAAATTAATAACCTTAAAAAAAATATACAAATAATAGATTAAAGATAAAGAGTTGCTCAAGTTTTTTTATAGGCTACATTTTGCATATTGACAGGGACTGATCTATCCTGTGCTGGAAATTTCGCTACAATGACTTGAATGAGATTCATAATGAACCTTTCCCAAAACAAGACACACAGAGGAGCTACTCTTGGCGTGTGGGTCACTTGGTGGAAGAACATAACTCCTTGGCACATCTGGGAAGAATCAAAGCTGGCTGCTCACCAGTTTTGTGTGGGGCCTAGGTACCCAAGCTCTACTCCCTTTAAGAAAGTCAGTATTTGGAAGAGTTCCTTATCTAGCAGTGAGCAAGATTAGTGTCAGACCTCTGATCCGCCTAGTCCCTGCTGAAGCAAGGACGGCCTTAAATACCATAAATTTCACGAGCCCTTCAGGTTTATCTCAACAAAAGTCGCACTGCTGTGGTGCCCTCTAGGCTGGTGGACCCAGCCTTCATCCTGATGGTATAACCCCGGCATCCGAAGATGCATATATGAGTATGGTTGCCTGCAGCTTGAAATGCACATATGGTCCCAAGCCTGCCCTGTATCTATCCAACTTTGGATGGCTCCGCACATTCATATACACACTGGAGAGAGGCCCTTTTCCGAACACTGTAGATTTGGGGAGCTTTGCCCCAAAATGCCTTCCCAAAGACACGAGAAGGAAAATCAATGAAAAACCCAAGAAAACCATAAATCACCCTAAACGCCAAGAAAACCTTCTTCATCAAGGCTTGTTTTGAAGTCTGAGTCTATGCCAGTCCAGGCGAGATTTAAACAGTGAAAGGAGCCTGAAACAACGATGAGGAGGAAACCTGCCTGAAACACCATATGACCATGAGAGCCAAAGAGACACTTCAATGCAATGCTGGTTTTAATGTCAAATGTATGCCAGTCCCGGAAGACACTGAAACACTAAAATGAAATGCAAGAAACACCATAATCACTTAAACTCCAAAGGGCGGCGAACCTTTTGTGATTGAATTTCCAACACTGACTTAAAGATTCACTTCTCTCAATTGGCCAAAATCATTCCTTATCATCCAACTTATGGGAAGGTTCTCTCCAGCAATCAAACTGGGGAGAGTCCCTTCCGAACACTGTGCGGCATTTGCTGACCAGTCTAACCTGTGGGCTCACTGTGACTCCCGACATCAAAAGTACCAGGGACAAAGTGCTCTGAACCTTTCAGGATGTTCATTTGTACAATCACGGGGAGAGATGGCAGCTGTGGCTCCTCCTGAGATGCTAAGTGCTCAAACTGCTTTTTAGATTTGGGGTGGGAAGGTTGGTGCTTGACAGTGGGCCACCTGCCCACTTGTGGGAATGTTATCGGGGCGAATTTACCCACAGTCAAAATTATTTTTTTCTCCTCAGAAATGTGCACCAGTTGAAGAGGATTCGCGCGCCTTCTTGCTCAGCAGGGAGTGAGATGAGGCATTGTAAGGCTTTGAGTGCTTGAAGGTGCTGGCAGAACGTTCACAGCCCCTTTTAAGAAGTTCAGTTCTCCAGCAGCCATCAATGGAGACCTTTCTCCGGAGACAAATGGCTCCAATGACAGCTATGCTGCAATAGCACGCGCAAAAAGTGAAAAGTGAAAAGAGAGGCTGCGAAAATGGAGGAAAAGAAAACTAGGCTGGAAGAACCTGACCATGCAACAAAAGCAGCAAAGCTAGAGTGGATTGAAAAGGCCAAGAAGGAGCTAGAAGAATGGCACTTGCGCCAAAATGAACAAATGGAGAAGAACAAAGTCAATAACCGGATTGCTGATAAGGCTTTCTACGAGCAGTTCAATGCTGATGTGATAGGCTATGTGACATCAGAGGAAGCTCTCCTGAAGGAGTGTGATGAAGACACTCCAGGCTTAGAGTGGGAGAGGGTTGTACGGCTCTGTGACTTCAACACAAAGACCAGCAAGCAATCCAAGACATGTCCCGCATGCCCTCTGAGCTTATATCACTCAAACAGACTCCCCTGGTCCGTTAATTCAAATTTTGACAGGAGTGAGTAGATTTTAAGTGCTTTTGCCCACAAAATGCCTTTCTCCAGAAACGGCGACAAGAGAAGGAAAACAATGAAGAAAGTTTCATGTGCCAGGGAGGTTGTCTTCACAAACCACAAGGGCTAATAGTTTATTTATGGCAACAAGCTTCCTGATGAGAACTTCAACCTAAAATGCCTTTGAATTGATAGTAACTTTAACCTAAAATGCACTCTTGTTTGCCTTAAAAACCAGTGGAACAACACCAGTTAACTTATACTGCTTATCTGAGAAAAACCCAAAAAGACACAGAGAGGACATGCAGTAAACTCCACAGGAGGGAGAATTGATCCCTGAAGGGGTGAAGGAGAAGTGAGTGCAGAGGCCTGCAATATCACTCAGATCTTTGACCAAAGTGGCACAATGACAGGAAATGAATCTCTGTCACATTATAACAGCACAGATTTTTAGAAATTAAAGTTATAATCTGAGTTATGGTCAAGGTGACAGGCACAAGGCAAACATGAAAGATGAAGGAAGGCCAATGAGTTATGATGGTGGGGCTTTCACAGATCGCTGCTCATGGTAGACTCTGAAGGATGAGGTAGACGGTGGACACACCGAGGTGTGGCCTCCACATTCTTGGAACTGAATGGTAGTGCGGCTGAGCAGTAAATGAAGCAGATGACAAATTGGCAGCTCAATCTATTGAAAAACACTCACTATTTGCTTGTTTCTTATGTGCAAAATATTAAAGTAAAAGGTTTTCAGTTATCTGCGACAAGTCCAGATCCAATGATCATTCAGTCATTAACAGTGTCTTTGTTCCCTGCTCTTTAATGCCACCCAGAACACTGTGGGATGTGTTACAGGTCAGACAATGGCCAGGGTCGTTAATTTCTATGAGCTTATCAAAAACCTCTCCTTGCTATAGTTTCATTAACAAAAAATAATAAAGTTCATTAAGTTTAAAATAAATAGATGAATTAATTACTCCAAGATTTCTTGGGTAGTCATTGGATGTGGTCAAGATAAGACTGCAAGCACAGAGGGCACCATTCTACAGAGCTTTGATGGACCACCTTTACGTGTGTGACAATGGCAGCGGATGCACCAGCTGGTACAAGACCCCCAATCACTTCAGAGGCACTGTGGATGCATTTGTGAAGATCACCCGCTATGAAGGAGTGTGGTCCCTCTAGAGTGGCTTGCCACCAACCTTGGTCATGGCAGTTCCAGCCACAGTCATCTACTTCACCTGCTTCACCCAGGGACACCTCTTAATCTGAAGGACACTGACAGAAGGGCAGCACCAGGAGTGGAGTATGAGGCTTAATTTGACTAATTTATTTCCAGTGAGCGAGTGTGTGAGTGAAAGTGTGTGTGCTTTTGTTGTTAAATTATGCATAAACAAGTACTTCTGTTTTTGAAAGTGCCTTTGCAGCTTCAAACCACAGCAACAATCAAAAAGGTTATTTTTTTATTTTCGTTGCGAAAGGTTCAAAATGTCAGCAGTTGCATTCAAAATGAAGAATTTAGAACAGTGTATAGATATGGAAATATTTATTTTAATTAATCACTGTGTAATTTGAATTTATTAACTTAATAATCTAGAACCTTAATATATGAAGAGTAATATATTATTCCTTTCAAATTTATATGTATTGTTTAGATTTGAAGGTTTTGATAGCTTTGATGGCTTCTGGCTTTTTTATTTTTAATGTAAATTTTGTTTCATGTTTCCTTGGGAAAAGATGGCCGAGCAGAGCGGCGCAGTGGAGGCTGCCAAGGGTCTCACATCTAAAGTGAAGCAAAGGCATAGCTGTGAGAGCAACTCAGTGCCGAGGCTGAGGAGGTAGAGAAGACTGCAATGTACAAAAAAAAGCCCTTAGGGCTTTTGCAAAGAAACAAAAAATTTAAAATGAAGTGAAATATTAGGTTTTCCCAAAAGACCCAGTGGTGTCTGGGAAAAACCAGAAGGAAAAGGGGCATGATGTAATAAAAGAGAGATCTTAAATAAAATCTTCCACCACGTGGTAATGGACCAGTTCGCATAAAACTGCAATTTAGCCAACAATTATTTTACTGCAACCGATGTTGCTGGATTGTAAACACCAAATGGCAAAACCCAAATGAGAATTGGCCAACTGTTTACCCGTGGTATAGAACATAAAGAAAAGCTTTGATTTGGTGTAAAAATTGCATTTTGTGCAAATCTACCAATAGTACCAAAGCAGAAGCAATTTATTTATCATAAACATTTTAAGAATTATAGCTTACAACAAGGCCTACACACCAATTTTTAAAATTTGTGTTCGGGTAACAAAGGGGCAGGTTAAAATCATTTAGATGTTCATTCAGTTTCAAGTGCACAAATTGCTTAAAACCACAAGCAGTTTCCCATTTATACACAGTTGTGATATAACTTAACAAAGGGTTTGATTGCTGGATGCTAAATTATCAACCTTCTTTGGATTGGTGGGAAAGGGCTGATACTGTGACACAAGAAGTCTGCTCCAACTGAAACATTTAAAACCTTGTGGATAAGACTGATATGTAAACAAAAGTAAAGTACAATTTACTTTGGTGCCATCCTATTTTGTTAAAACCTACCGTGTAATTCACCAAACTGACGGGGATGTAACCATTATCTTATCACATGTTAGAACCACTGTAAATACCTGAACAAATGGTAAATTTACAATAATTTAAATATAAAAAAAGTTTTGGGGAACAAAAATACTGCGTAAAAACCTAAAGAAAGAAATAATGCTGAAGTAAATTTTGTCAGACACCGGGTATTTTCCTTTGAAGGGAAAGGTGATTAGGGGTCTTCTATCCCCCAAAGGGTTCCGTTTGACCTGCTGGAATAAAGTAAAACATTCAGAATTGAAAAATGGAACAAAACTTGCCAGATGTCCAACATATTTACCTTGTCATAGCATCAAGAACATAAGTCTATTTGAGGTAGACAGGACAAAATGGGTACTGTGTACACAGAATGGTACTAAGATATTAACATAAAAGGTTGGTGTACTCATTCAATGTTGTTAAATGTCCGATTACTTTCTGTCCACCATGACCACAAGGGAACGGGAAAAAAAGGAATATAAGACTGCATATTTGATTTGATAAGTACACAGGTAGACTTGAAAAAATTTACATGAAAAGGAAAAATCAAATTAGGGAAATTTAAAAATTTTTTGGCAATCAAAACAAAGCTGGTAAAAAACCTAGACAGGGGAATTTTGGAGATACTCAGCTAAGGTTTAAATAAAGCTTTAGGATACAGGGTCTTAAATGTGCTAAATTCAATCCATTCGGAGATTCACCTTGTTCCTTTATATTCCAGTTCAGTTTTGGAAAAATCATGTTAACATGGAGAAGGAAAAATGGCACAGGGGTTTTGAACAGTAGACAAAACTGCCAAAAATTCCACATCACAAACTGCAATTAAAATTACAGGGAATTTTGAATAATTGAATCACCATGCTGCAAAACCTAGTTTTTTTACTGCAAATACCGCCTACTGAGTATATCTAAAATTGTATTTTCTTGGCTTTCCTATCTCTGAACTGCTATAATTCCTGTTACCCCTTTTAATGCCTTACATGGTATATAAAAAATGTTATTTTATTCTTAACTTATATAATTATTTTTATGGTAAATAAAAATAAAATAATCAATAATTCTTCATATATAAGTACAATCAAGACTTGATTGCAGATGTTTTCAGTTTTGTTCCTGTCATCTTTTCTTCTTTACCGGGTTTTGGTCTGATTAAAATGCATGAACCGGGCGGATCAGCGTTCTTGATTTTCCCACCGTTTGGCTTAATTTTAACCTGCAGTTAGGTAAAATAAATGCTTTCTGGATAACATGATAAAAACAATATACATAAATTGGAAATCAAGATTTGAACATGACCCGCTGATCCAGTCCATTTATAAACCTTTTCCTTTTTAATTTTGCTCGGATTATATTAGCCTTCGATTATAATTCCGATCAAAAAATGGCCTTACTCCATCTACCATTACCTTTCTGATTTCCCAATTTATAATTTGAAATTTTCCCTGGGAAAATTGAATCACCATCCATGTCTGACATGTTCATTAATTAGGTTGCTGCCAAATTGCCAACTTTCCCGAAGGTTTGAGCAGTTTTCCCTTTGGCTGCTCCCTTGAATACCAGATAAAACACCGGTGAGAAATAACCAAAATAAATAGGCTTTCCTCTTCCAATCTCCTTCAGCATGTTTAAAACAGGCAATTGGGACCAAAATATTTATTCCAAAATCTTATGTAGGAATTAAATTTATAGAATATAGTGAAGAAAATTAAACTCCCTTTAACATGCAAACTGGGTAAGGACCCCTTTGGAGTTTATGTGTTTCTGGTGGTTTTTTCTTCTTTTCTCTTCCTTTACTTAATCTCTCCAAGGGATAGACTTAGGCCCTGTTTGCAGTTTTCTTCATTGTTATCATCATTGTCACTTTTCCAGTCTCTTCCTGGACTGTCATAGACTTGAAACCAAAAAGCCTTGCATCAAGGTCTTCTTTTAAAATAAAAGTTAAAAATAAACCAGAACCAAATTCATAAAAATTAATTTTCAAGCTTATTTTGTGAAATTTGAAAACTCATTTGCATTCCAGTTACCAAATTATATCTTGCATTTTCAAAATATAGATGCTTCATCAAACACCTACAATTGTTAAATCATTTCTAATTATGTGTTTTGGTTTTCTGCAAGGTTTCCTTCAAAACATCCTTCATTCTCATTTTACTATTTCCAGTCTAATTTCTATCTTCATAGTTTCCAAAATTGTTTTCTTCCATCTTTTTTCTTTTTTTATGTTTTGAGGACCTAAACCTTCCATCCTAAATGCTCTCTTTTTGCGACTCTGTTCCTCCTCATCTTTCAATGGAGTTTTATAAGAGCCAGTGACTCCAGAAGGTTTTGGCAGGTTTGTTCTTTGTCATTTTCTCCCATTTCATGTTCAGTACCAGGATGACTCAGAAACGCTTTGCACAAGAGGTTTTTTTGGCATATACTGTTTTGGCATGTTTCTTCCCTCACTATTCTTGTCCTGCCTACCGCAGTCACCAAATTTCCCTTGGTTTAAAACCATGTTGTGTTTTTGTCACCACAGTTGGCGCAAAACAATGTAGTGAAACCCGTGGGGGCCGGAAAGGAACATTGCCCCTTGCCTTGGGATCAAAAACTATCATGCCGTTTGACCCTTGGTGTAAGAGTCTTGACTGGTTTAAAAAAATTTTATTCTTATTTTCTTCAAATTTTCCCTAACTCCTGTTCCATCCTCTTCGACGTTGAATTTACTTGCTTCTTTGTTTGTGGTTTTTTTAAACTTTCTTTCCTTTTACGCTCTCGGACTTTTATGCTTGCTCAAAAGCCTTGCATAAAGAAGGGTTCTTTTTTTAGTTATTTCCCGGGTTTATCTTAAAACACCCAATTTCAACCAAATGAAGTATTTAAAACAGCTCCCTTTTCCTTATTAACAAAAGTTAACTTAGATGTTATCAACCCCCAATTTTGGGTTAATTCATTTTTTTTATGGTTTATGGGTGAGGTCCCATTCATCTCAAAAATTTTTTGTTTTTAAATTTAATTTAAATTTTTCTTTTTTCTTCATTTTTTCTTTTCCTCTTTCCCCGATGATGCTTAAACACCCTAAACCTTCTCAGGGATTAGGTTTTGCTTTTTTCTGATCTCTGTCTTTTTTCTTTGATGGTAATTCCCGCCCAGGCATTTGGTTTATGGTGTTTCCCCGAGGGTTTCATTTTCCTTCACTGCCTCTTCTAGGTATCTTAACAGGTGATCAAACTTGGGTTATGTATATGCTTTCTTTCATTTTTTTTTATATTCTTTTCCTTAAACGGACATTTCAACCGGTGAAAGAGAAAGATATGGTGTTTTTGTAAAATTCCAACAGTGTAAAGCAATACAATGGTTAATGGATTAAAAGGAAAACCAAATGAAAACATATCTAATTTCTGACCTTGTGTAAAGTTGACCAATTTAAAAATTTATTTCATTACCAAACTGTTTCATATATTTCTCAGACTGGATGACTTAGTTTCTTTTAAGTTTGTTAGATTCTGTTTAACTTCCCTTCCCACTCGCATTAGTGAACTTTTAATTGAGAAATTGCCAAACCTTTTTGCCATTATGCTAAATGGTGTCTGAAAAAAATTTGTTTTAATTTCAGTTTCCTGGGACTGGCCGGTCATTTTCAAAATTGCCCTCTGAAACATCTTTAGCAACCTGAGTGCAAAGATGAATGAGTCACTGCAGTGGAACCTTTTAAATTTGTAGAAAATTTCCAAAACATGTGGTGTAATTTGTCCATATTCATCCAATGGACATTAATGGGCGGACATATCGAAATGCTGAGGAAAACCTTACAAATGCACAAATTGCATATCTAAATGTTTACCAGGATCTCCTGATTGCATTGATTACTGACAGATTGCAGTAGAACCTTTAGATTTTGAGAAAACTGTGTCATTTGCCAGTGTGAGTCACTCAAGCTGTTTTCCAGGCTATGATTTCGCATCATTGACTGGAGTGACTGATGCGGAATCTTTCTTCTTAAGACTAAATATGCATAAATAGCATATCAATGTTTTCAGCAAGATGTCCTGAGTGCACCGATACCTCAGCCATTGCAGTGGAACTTTTAGATTTGTAGAAAATTGCCAAAACCTGTGGTGTAATTTGTCCATATTGATGCAATATACAGTAAAGGGTGGACATACAGAAATGCTGAAAAAAGCCAAAAAATGCACAAATTGGATATTTAAATATTCAGCATGATATCCTGAATGCATCGATACCTGAGCCATTGCAGTGGAACATTTAGATTTGCAGAAAATTGGCAAAACCTGCGGTGTAATGTGTCCATATTCATCTAATGGACAGTAATTTGCGGACATAACGAAACGCTGAAAAAAGCCTAAAAATGCACAAATTGCATATCTAAATATTCAGCATGATCTGCTGAGTGCATCGATACCTGAGCCATTGCAGTAGAACCTTTATATTTTGAGAAAACTGTGTAATTTGCCAGAGTGAGTCGCTCAAGCTGTTTTCCAGGCTACGATTTTGCATCATTGACTGGAGTGACTGATGCAGAATCTTTCTTCTGTACTGGGATTTTACTACATTGACATTAATGAGATTTACTGATGAACCTTTCGGTTTGGAGAAAATTGCATAAAGCTGTGTTCTAATTTGTATAAAGTCAAGGAACATAAATGGGTCTACATAGCAAAACGATGAAAAAAAAAAAAACTATAGATGCCCAAATTGTATATCAAAATTTGGGTTCCGGGGGGAGTATGGTTGCAAAGCTGAAATTTAAAGGAATTGATGGAAGGGCACCACCAGGAGTGGAGCCTGTGGCTTAATTTGACTCAACACGGGAAACCTCACCCGGCCCGGACACGGAGAGGATTGACAGATTGATAGCTCTTTTTCGATTCTGTGGGTGGTGGTGCATGGCCGTTCTTAGTTGGTGGAGCGATTTGTCTGGTTAATTCCGATAACGAACGAGACTCCCTCCTGCTAAATAGTTAAGCGACCCCCGAGCGGTCGGCGTCCAACTTCTTAGAGGGACAAGTGGCTTTCTGCCACGTGAGATTGAGCAATAACAGGTCTGTGATGCCTTTAGATGTCCGGGGCTGCACGCACACTACACTGAATGGAGCAACGTGTGTCTACCCGGCGCCGAGAGGCGTAGGTAAGCCGTTGAACCACATTCGTGATGGGGACCGGGGCTTGCAATTGTTCCCCACTAACAAGGAATTCCCAGTAAGTGCGGGTCATAAGCTCGCACTGATTAAGTCCCTGCCCTTTGTATACACCACCCGTCGCTACTACCTATTGGATGGTTTAGTGAGGTCCTCGGATCAGCCCTGCCGCGGTCACTCGCGGTCTCTCTGGCGGAGCGCCGAGAAGACGATCGAACTTGACTATCTAGTGGAAGTAAAAGTCTTAACAAAGTTTCCGTAGGTGAACCTGCGGAAGGATCATTACCGGTGCTTGCCGACCTGTCGTTGGACGGTTGGACCAAAGATACCTCTCGGGCCCGCTTCCCCGTCCTCTCTCCGGAGAGGCGGTGGGGGCCGGGGTGGAGGGGGTCGGAAGGGCATCCTCCCTGTGCGTCCTTCTCCCCTTCCCCCGTTCCACCCTCCTCGCCCGACTCTGCCATGCGTCCCGTCCCTCGCTCTCTGTGAGGTCCTCCCCGGGGTGCGGAGCTGTGGAGCCGCCGCGGGTGCAGATCTTGGTGGTAGTAGCAAATATTCAAACGAGCGTTTTGAAGGCCGAAGTGGAGTAGGATTCCATGTGAACAGCAGTTGAACATGGGTCAGTCGGTCCTAAGGGATGGGCGAGTGCCTTTCCGAATCGTGGGGCGATGGTCTCCGTCGCCCCCGGGCCCATCGAAAGGGAGTCGGGTTCAGATCCCTGAATCCGGAGTGGCGGAGACGGGCGCCCTCCCCCTCCCCGGGCGGGGTGTCCAGTGCGGTGCAAGCGATCCCGAGAAGCCGCGGGAGCCCCGGGAGAGTTCTTTTCGTTGAAGGGCAGGGCCACCCTGGAATGGGTTCCTCCCGAGAGAGGGGCCCGCGCCTTGGATAGCGTCACGCTTCCGGTGGCGTCCGGAGAGCTAGCGCCGGTTCTTGTAAATACGGGGGAGATAGAGTAAATGTCGCGCCGCGCCGTACCCATATCCGCAGCAGGCCTCCAAGGTGAACAGCCTCTGGCATGTTAGAACAATGTAAGTAAAGGAAGTCAGCAAGCCGGATCCGTAACTTCGGGATAAGAATTGGCTCTAAGGGCTGGGTCGGTCGGGCTGGGGTGCGAAGCGGGGTTGGGCGGGACGGGGCGGCCGTTGCGGGGGGGCGGGTGCCTGGGGGCCGGCGCCTAGCAGCTGGCTTAGAACTGGTGTGAACCAGGGTAATCCGACTGTTTAATTAAAACAAAGCATCGTAAAGGCCGGAGAGTGGTGTTGACACGATGTGATTTCTGCCCAGTGCTCATAATGTCAAAGTGAAGAAATTCAATGAAGCGTGGGTAAACGGCGGGAGTAACCAAGAGCTGTTGGGTCCTGGTCCAAACCGTATTCTGCCCTACCTACTATTTAGCGAAACCATAGCTGAATTCTGGGCCATGCAGGTCAGACACAGTTGGCACCTGTGTAACACTATGAAACTTATGGAATTGATGGAAATGGAAATATAGGCTGTGGATATGCCCAGGATCCACAGTTACATGAACTGGGTGGTGAAGAGGGCACCAAACCATACTATGGTCAAAAGTGATCTTGATGGACGATGGATTCAAGACCTGATTCATATCACTGCCACACATGGATGTGGCCAGAACATATCTAACAGAAAATGGGAACCCACAGATGCCTGTGGTTACCATCAACGAAATAATCAAATAAAAGACTTAAAAAATCAAATGTGTTGTTATTAAGGGAGCGTCTCACACTTAATTCTGGTGAACCTCTCAATCCCTCTATGTCCAAGACCCAGGACATAGTTGTAAGGCCGGGGTCAACAATAAATCTATCATCCAATAGAGATATATACACATGGATGCATTATCTCTAATACCCTCCTTACCTCAGCCCAGGAGGTAAAGGTTGTAAAGATTGGGTACAAATGTGATCTGGTTGGACATGTCCCTAGATCACCTAAGTAGCAGGAGCTAATATAAAGATGCCACATTAGTCTCCACTACGACATGACATACGGCTTAATCCCAATCCTATAATAATATCACTATAATAATAATAAGAATACATGTGATAATATGTGATGATGAAATGAATTACTCCAATCTAATCTATTTCCCTCCTGTTTATTTTGCAGATTGGATTTGCTCTACGTAAACTGATATAATGGACTCCCTGTTGATCTCAATTCCAGAGGAAGTCTACTATTGAATGATCTGTGGTCAACCTGTAAGATCACTATTAAGGCTGGTCAAGCACTATAATATCAAGCATCATGAAGTTTCCATCTTCTTCAGATGCAAGAAATGTACTAAGTCAAGCCAGATATACCACTTTATTGTATGCCACCATGCAAGATGTGGTACAAGAAAGAAAAATAGTACAACAAATCGCCTCAAATGCACTAAGTGCGATAACCATTTTAAAACATAAAGAGGCCTAAGCCAACATATCAGACACAGACACTTCGAGAGTGACACGGCTGTGACTGATGATATTGAACATGGGATGTCTGAATATAATACAGAGATGGAGGACTTTTCACATACTATCTCCGAACTGGAAGCGGAGGAAATTAACATGGCTTTGCCTATTCTCCGTCAAAGTATTCTAATAGATGACAGCATGAATCTTAACCTGGTGGAAGTATGGAAGGATAATTTTGAAAATCCTTCAGATCAAGAGAGGTGGTTAGAGGAAGCCACACATCTCCTACTCAAAGGATTAATGGATAATCCTGAGAATATGAAAATGGACAAGCCCAGGTCCACTCCTACCCAAGCCAAGAAAATACCAAAGAGAATCTTAAAGAAATATCTCTATAAGAGGACACAAACCTTATATCAGAAGGACAGAGGACACCTGGCATCAGAGATATTAGATGGTATATCCGGAGTGAAATGCAACATCCATCTGGATGAGATATATAACCATTTTAATGGTATCTGGGGCGTAAAGGATGAGTCGGTTTATAATTCCTTTTTTATTCCGGCTAACTCCATTGAAAACATGGCCTTTATAACTCCTATTTCTAAAATGGAAGTTGCAGCTGCCATCAAACATATCAAGAATGATTCGGCGGCAGGCCCTTACAGGATTAACAAAGGCAATTTATTGGCCTTAACAAATGGGAACACAACTTTAACAAAAGTGTACAATCTATGGCTGTTGGCTGGAGCTATTCCCTTGGCCTTTAAAAAGGCCAGGACAGTTCTCCTGCCCAAATCTCTAGACAGTCAAAAGCTCAAAAACATTAATAACTGGCGACCAATCACGATTGGGTCGATAATAACAAGAATCTTTTCCAAAGTACTATACTTGAGAATGAAAGAAGGGATTCATTTGAGTCCCAGACAAAAAGGCTTTATGGACACAGCAGGATGTGTTGAGAACATCCAGATATTGCAAGGGCTTATTGATGAGCATAAAAGGAAACGCCACTCCCTTGGTATGGTGTTCATTGACTTTGAAAAAGCATTCGATACTATGACACATAAATACCCTTTTAGACTCCTACGTATCATGAAACTTGATGGACACATTTCATCATTGTTCAGGGATATGTACAACGGAGCATCCACATCAGTGGAAAATCATGAAGGGAGCTCAGAAGACATAATTATCAAGAGAGGTGTTAAACAAGGAGACGCCATGTCCCCGTTATTTTTCAATATAGCGATTGACCACAAGTTGGAAACAGAAGGCAAAGGAACTATGCTTGGCTGAGCAAGCATTACTACATTGGCCTTCGCTGATGACCTGGTCATCGTAAGCAATACCTGGGGCGGTATGAGATGAAATCTCAGCATTCTGAGAGAATTTTGCAAGGGATCTGGACTAAGACTCCAACCAGCAAAATGCAAAGGTTTCTTCCTCACATGGAAGAACCACAAGATGAAAGTTAAAAAGACTAATCTTTGGAGATTGGAAGGCATGGAAGTAAAGAGAATCTCCTCCAAGAATCCAGTAACATACCTTGGTATTAAGGTGGAACAAAGGAAAGGTGTATTTATGGAAGACCCCATACCAGATATGGTCAAATGGAGTCATAATATTGGCAAAGCAGCACTTAAGCCTGTCCAGAAGGTTAATATCCTTAACCAATACGCAATTCCGTGTATCATTTATTCCTTAACCAATACCAAGTTGAACCTGATGGTCATAAGGAAATTGGACACTCTTATCAGAAAGACTGTTAAGAAGTGGTTGCATCTTCCCATATGCACCACTAATGGAATTTTATATTCTAGAAATATTAATGGAGGTTTAAGTATAATTAAACTGGAAGCCATTATTTTGAAATCCTCCTTTAAGATTCTTGGGAAAATGGTATAACTGATGACCCTATACTTAAAGAAATCTATTGTATTAATAAGATACCAGATCAATTACAAAATATATGGAAATTAATGGGTGGTCAAAGCACCAACTTTATGGATTATGATGCCATTAAAAGACTATTTGATAATCCATTATCATTAGATGTCCCAGCCAAACTCCGTGACTGGAGACAATCAGAATTTGAGACCTGGAAAAGACTACCGATGCAAGGCCAAGGAGTTAATCTCTTTGAAAAAGATAAAGTGAGCAATCACTGGATTACAAATAATAAATGGATGAAGCAAGGCCAGTATATTGCGGCTTTTCAGATCTGAGCCAATGTCTTTCCAACACAAGAGGCTATCTACAGAGGCAGACAGGAGCCCTCATATTGCAGGAAATGCAAGATAGCATCTGAAACACTTTCACATGTACTTGGTCAATGCCCAGCAGTACAGAAGCAAAGAATATCGAGACATCATAATTTATGCGATGTGCTCAAAACTGAATGTGAAGCACTGGAGTGGTTAGTATACAAAGAACAAACGATTAAACTAAAAGATGGCAAATCTCTAAGACCTGATCTAATAATGATCAAAAATGATCCAATAATTTGCCATAATTGGATTTTGTAAATAGTTGAGTATTTGGTTTAATTAGTAATTGGCATGTTTTCCCATACATGTCCAGTACGACACAATTAACCATAACTCGTATTACAATAATCCATATACAACATGTCCAAGTGACGACTAGCACTCATCCACACCAAAACAAAATTATAAGCATCTAAATAAGATATCAAAATGAAAGGCCTATTCCAATATCGATATAATCTTAACCATATCATATAAAGGATTGGGACAGGAATAGCTCCATAACAAGCTCCTGATATAGATCTTTTTGACCGCTGACTGCTGGGCCCGTCCATGGTTGTGGATTCCTGAATACCTCCCTGGCTGCGTACCATTGAGTGCCTCCCTGGCCGCGTACCAAACATCTGTGGGAATCTTGTAATGATTACTTCCCCCAAGCCAATACCTAGGCGGCTATGCTCCTCTGGACGCAATGGAGTGCATGCAACTTCCCTTAGATGATCGAGGACTAGGTTAGTGCGAAGGCCAACCTGAGGGGCACAATTGACGAGCAATATTCTATATAACTCGGAAAAGGCTTCACCACGAAGCTCTTAACTTGCCAAATGCCTCGTCATCTAATTAGTGACGTGCATGAATGGATGAACGAGATTCCCACTGTCCCTACCTACTATCTAGCGAAACTACAGCCAAGGGAACGGGCTTGGCAGAATCAGCGGGGAAAGAAGACCCTGTGGAGAACAACTCAGTGCCGAGGCTGAGGAGGTAGAGAAGACAAAAGGTGGCTAAAGGCTTCAGTCACATAAATCAAAGAACAAAACGCCGATGGATGAGCAGGTGGCACTCAGCCCTTGCTGAGCACTATGGGGGCAACACCAGCAGAGATGGTGCAAATAATTAGGAGATGCTAACTTGTGCAATTTGGGAATGTGTCATGTAAAATGCTACCAGTTATAGCAACAATTATTTTCCTGATTAATTTTTTTTCCCCCAAATCTCCAAATATTTGACCTAGTTGTTTAGTAGGTATAGGCTACGTAGCTGATGTGTATATATGTTTTTGTGCAAAATTGACAATTTCAAGAATATATAATATAAACATGATACCCTTTTTGTAATAATAGATAAGGCTGATATTATCATTAAAACATTTACAACTGATGATTTCGTACATATCAAGCCCTGAAGCCGTGAGGCATTTGCTAACCGGTCTAACCTGCAGGCTCACTTGGACATCAAAAAGTACCAGTGCACAAAGTGCTCTCGGACCTTTAGCCGCATGTCCCTTTTACACACTCGACACACACAGGCAGAGCGAGAGAGAGAGCTGGACGTATAAGACATCTCAGGGTGTGCAGGTAAAACGCTACAAAACTCTGCCAGAAATGGTCCAACTGTACTTGCAACCTTGTGGCATGAAGACATAAAGAAGCAGTGAAGTGGGGCTTGAGATTTGAGGTAGACACATTGCATTTTGTGATTTAAAGTCATCCCACATTAAGTGTCACCTAAGCACTGAAGCAACAACAACATTTATTTATATAGCACATTTTCAAGAAGTAGCTTAAACTCTAGAACACCTGCATAAGTGTTGCTACCACACCAATTGTATATCATAATCTGTGTTCTGGGGTACAAAGGGGTACAGGGTACAAAACATCTACTTTCCAGTTGTTCATTCAAGTTTCAAGTGCTATGAAAGTTGTCTTCACAAACCACAAGGGCTAGTTTATTTATGGCAACAGGTTTGCCGATGAGAACTTCAACCCAAAGTGCTCCCTTGGTTGTCTGAGATGCTAACTTGTCAACTTCTTTTCGGACTTGGGGGTGGGGAAGTAAGGGGGCTGTGACAGTATGACACAAGAGTCAAGGTCATCAACAGGGAACATCAACAGTCCTATGATGGATACAGACATGATATGCTACCTGCTAACATGCTACAAGTACAAAGATATTACTTTGGTGCTCATACATATAAACTGTTGTTAAAACCTGCAGTGTACATCCACACAAACTGGACAAGACATGGTGGCACCGTATTATCTTCATCTTACAATGCTTAGAACCACTAAGTAAAGTACCTGAACAAAGATGTGTGACATTGAGTAACTGACAGTGATAAGTAGAAAAGAACGCTTTTTGGTACAAAAAAAAACATGCTGGTAACAAACCTGAAAAGAACCTGAAACTAATGCTGAAGGTAAATGACGTCAGGGCACCACCAAGAGTGTCTACCTGGCGCCGTTAGACAAGGGTGCAAAATGATGTCAGGTGTCGTGGCAGTGTGTAATAAGTACACAAATCCAGTTATGAAACTGAAAGATCTAAAGCCGAAAGGAATTGACGAGAGGGCACCACCAGGAGTGTCTACCTGGCACCGAGAGGCAAGGGTGCAAAATGATGTCAGGAGTCTTGGCGGCGTGTAATAAGCACAGGTATCCAGTTTGGAATCCCCATGCCATGGGGGAATAAATGAAGTAAAATGACATCTCAGGGTGTGCATGTAAAACGCTACAAAACTCTGCCAGAATTGGTCCAACTATACTTGCAACCTTGTGACATGAAGACATCAAGAAGCAGTGAAGTGGGGCTTGAGATTTGAGGTAGACAGTGTACAGAATGAGGTAGACTGTGTACAGCAGAAGCTGAAGATACTAGAGATATATAACATAAAAAAAGCTTTTAGGTGACGACTCATTCGAATGTCTGTCCTATCAACT
>NW_024383658.1:0-43564 GCF_016835505.1 Polypterus senegalus
TAAATAAATACAAAGTTTAAAAAGAGGGGAGACATTTAGCCTTTTGTTAAGTCTGTTAAGAGTTTTTAATCCATCAGTAAGATCAGCTAAACACACATAAGAGCATTCGCTGAGTGCTGAAAGGAAGAAGAGGAAGGAGCGACGGCCGACGAGCCACAGAGCTGCAGGCCTTCCATTTCACACACAGCGCCGTCCAGCATTTTAACAGCAGAATGACGTCTTGTGGTTCTTAGTCTTTAACGTAGGCACCCACCATGTCTCTGAGTATTATTTTATTTTTATTTGTGGAATATGTTCTTTGTACTATAGACATGTGTTTAAAGTAATGGTATTCAAGTCAGAGACAATGGCTTACAGTAAAATGTCCTGTCCTAGTAATGAGGGGGTCTCGTGTCTCAGCTCTTCACAGGACAGACGCAGCTCGTACACTTGGCACGTGTTTAAAATTACAGAAGGTTTATTTAAGTTTATCAACTCATACAAAGTGTGCACTCAAACTGCCTCCGTACTCGTGAGACACAAACGATGTCCATTTTCATTTGTCATAAAAAGTGAAATTTGTGAACGGCTGGCGTCCTAATGGGGTTGGTTTGAGTTTGCACCCAATGCTGCCAGTGCCGACACAAGGTTCCCACTAACAGTTAACTGGGAAGGATCGACAGATTATTTAGAGACATACTGATATATCTCTATATCTATATATATATATATATATATCTATATCTATATATATAAATATATATATATATGCTGTATATACATATATATTTCTATATCTATATCTATAGCTATATATATGTCTGCGGTGGGCTGGCGCCCTGCCCGGGGTTTGTTTCCTGCCTTGCGCCCTGTGTTAGCTGGGTTTGGCAACAGCAGACCCCCGTTACCCTGTAGTTAGGATATATTGGGTTGGATAATAAATGGATGGATTGATATATATATATATATATGTGTGTGTGTGTGCGTATGTGTGCGTATGTGTGTGTGTGTGTGTGTGTGTGTGTGCGTGTGTGTGTGTGTGTTATACAACAGTGGTCTCCAATCCCAGAGGGCCCAAGTGACTGCAGGTTTTCATTTTAACCCTTTTCTTAATTGGTGATCAGTTTTGCTGCTCATTAACTCCTTTTCCTTTCATTTTAATTGTTTTTTAAGATTGGTTCCCCTGAATTCCATCTTCGTTCCTCTGAATTGCTTTATTTCTTTCCTCAAACAGAAATGAAATGTGAAGTGAGTGAGCCAACAAAAGACCAACTAAGTCAGGGCCTCAAACTCACACCAATTTCATTCCAACCAGTTTCTTAATTAGGAGCCAATTCTTGTCGTTATTTAAACTCGTTCTTTAACTGCATGGCTTGTTGCTGTTTTCATTGTGCAGTAGCAGACATTTCTGAAATTGTTGATTTCTTTTTTCTGTTCAAATGTTTTGAGGGCCTGAGCAGATCAGCATTCCTGAGACCTTCATCTTTCTTTATTTTCAGATATTTTGTATGATGGTCACAGTTTGC
Organism: Polypterus senegalus; assembly: GCF_016835505.1. Lineage (NCBI taxonomy): Eukaryota > Metazoa > Chordata > Cladistia > Polypteriformes > Polypteridae > Polypterus > Polypterus senegalus. Next base: position 1,506 of record NW_024383658.1, read on the forward strand.
TGGTCCTGTTTTGTCTCATTTTTTATCTCTTTATTGTTTGGCTGCTAATTAAGGACAAAGAAACAATTAAGGGCTCTAAGCCTTCAAGAGAAAGTCAAATAAAATTAATTCAAAAGAAGTTAATTAGCAGCAAAAACAGGTCTCTAATTAAGAAAATGGTTAGAATGAAAACCTGCAGCCACTGCAGCCCTCCAGGACTGGAGTTTGAGACCCCTGTAATACGGTATCTGTCAAGTAAATCGAAGAGTACACGACGCGTGTTTTGCTCTTATCAGGGCTCATCAGATGTGCGCACCTTTGCTTTCTCTTGTGGGGATCGAAACCTCGAACAGCAGCATCTGAGGTGAATCCTCTGATGCTGAGCCACAATGGCTGCTTTGCTTACTTGACAAAGTGTAGAATAAAGTTTTATATCCACAGGTCTGAATCACAATCTGATTATCAGAATCAGATTGCATTCCAGACCTAGGAGTATATATAGATATATAGATATATATATAGTATTTCTTTGCAAACAGCTGGTAAAGTTTTGTCAGATAAAAGTATTCCAAATGTCATTTTGACCCGTTCAGTTCTTACACTAAACACACGACTTGTCAATTCTAGAAATGTCTGAAGTTGATTAATTTCTCTGCCATATTTAATTCCTTGCCTTAATTTGAATTTATGTACACATTGAAAATTAAAATAAAATCTTGTAAGACTTTTCTTTGTCTTCCTCTGTCTTTCTAAATGAAATTCTCTGCTTTCTTCAACAGAAAATCAAACTTCAAATTCCTCTTCCTTTGAGAATGTCACCTGTGCCAGCTGGCACCAAGGTAAGTCACTGGAGCCACGTAAACTTGTCACCTTGTCATGTGGGGGCATTTTAAGAGACACACAATTATTCCTTATTGTACAGTCAGTCCAGTATTTCTATGAATGCCTCCATTTTAATTTAACCTTACAGTTTTATTTTTGGCAGCCAGTTTTTTTATTCAGTTTGTTTCAATGTGAGTTAAATTAGACGTGTGAGGACTGAAAAGGAGACACAGGTAGAGAGAGGAATGGCGTTAGTTATATGACAAACTAGCAGGGTTACCTGGTGCTGTCCATGCTGGGGTACTCACTGCATTAAACAACACAAAAGGGGGTCTCTGGAATATTTAAGAGAGAAAACTTCATCAATGTGGATTTGTATAGCAGACACACGTAGACACACTGAGCTGGAATATTACATGGCTGAGCTACAATTGCTGACATTTCTCACAAAGGCACAATTTAAAAAATATTTACATAAGATATGTGATATAAAAGATAGATAAAACAATCACCATCTCACAGCCCATATAATATGGAAGGACTACAGGACGGTAGTGAAACCAGCTCTTTCACTCTATCTATCTATCTATCTATCTATCTATCTATCTATCTATCTATCTATCTATCTATCTATCTATCTACTTCCTTCCTGTTTTCGCTGTGCATGCTGGGTGTTTGCTCTGGTGTGAGTGGCTGTGTTGGACTCTGAGTGCGGTGAGTGTTGTTTTCCTAATCTTTATCTATTTTTTCATTATTCTGTCATGCTCTTGAGTTATTATTGAAAGTTTTTGAGCGTTGTTTTTTTTTACTGAGTGGCGTTTTTGCCACTGCAGCCGGTATGGCTGCGAATTTAGAGACCTTGAGCCGCCACCATGGGATAAAACTTCTGTTAGAGGAGTTTGTCCCGTTGGAGACGGCGGTCTTAGCAGTCGGTCAGGTGGTCGGTTGTGAGAATATTAAATCGGCTTCCAGAATGAACGGCTGTATTGTTTTATTCTTAAGTTCAGTAGATCTGGTCTCAATAGTGGTGGAAAGAGGTGTAGTTATTGAGGATCTTTCGTACAGGTAACTCCGCTGGGCACCCCAGCGCGCAAAGTAATTATTTCAATGTACTGCCGTTTATAAAGAATGGAACTATTGAAAAAGAGCTGGAGCGCCATGGCAGACTTGTTTCTAAAATTCGTTTTATTCCATTGGGGTGTAAATCCCCAGCGTTAAAACATGTTCTGTCTTTCCGAAGACAAGTTTTCATGGTTTTGAACAAAATGAATGAAAATCTAAATATTGCAATGAAGTTTAAAGTTGATGGATTTGATTATGTAATATTTGTGTCTTCGGATGAAATGAAATGTTTACGGTGCGGGAGTGAACAATATCTAATTAAACATTGTCCCGAGAAAGAAAAAGAAAAACAAGGCAATGAACCTGAAGTTCAGAAAAAGATGGAAGGTGAAGTTCAAAGCCGTCCCGTAGCAGCTGGGAGCCGAGAGATCGTAGACGAGGGGGAGGCAGTGCCTGAGGGGATGAGGAAAAAGGTAATCCAGATGAGAATGAAAGTGGTTTAAATACGGAGACTTCTTTAACAGTACAGGGCAGATCATGGGGAGATGTGGATGTGGAAGAGGAGGACGGAAATATTGATATTGAGAAAGACGGCGAGTTTAGACGCCCAGGGCGGAAGAGGCATGGGATAGAAGACGATGGTACAACAAAAAAGCGGATGAACACGAGTACGGGGATCGGGCGCAGAGGGTGGAGATGCCGCTGATCCTCTGTTTAATGCTAAGGGGGCTTTTGCAGTTCTCGCAGACACAGTTGATGACGGTTCTGCTGTGGTGAGCGCTGGGGAGGAGGGTGATGGAGAAATGTCAGACTGTTCAACCATCTCGGACTCCCAGGATTTAAGTGGCAGAGGCGGTTACAGCGCCCGGAGCGTTAAACAATTTTTACAGGCGACGGAGGGCAGGAGAAAGGGTGAATGTGGCGGATTTTTTTCCTGATGTGAATCTGTTTATATCGTCAGTGGGTAGTTTGAGAAAAGACAAAACCATGACCGCAATATTTAACATCAAGGAGCTCGTGAGATTAAAGAATATCACAAATAGGTTGAGGAAACAGATTAAAAAATGAAAAGTGTATGGATAACATTTTTAGGAATTTTCCGCCATTGTACCTGTGGTGGTCAATTGGTTTGGTGCTAAGCTGCTGTTTACATTTAATCAGTATGGCGAACTTGAAATTGGGTAGTTTAAATATTAACGGCGGGAGGAATCCAAGTAAGAGACTGACGCTCTTTGAGTTCCTAACCCAAAAAAAATCTGACAGTCGCCTTTATACAGGAAACCCACATAGATGAGACAAACCAGTGGGAGTGGAGCAGGGACTGGAAGGGGGGCTGCTTCTTCAGCAATGGGACACATGTCAGTGCAGGGGTGGCGGTCTTGTTCTGCAGTGGTTTTCAAATGGAGGATCATAACGTGCATGAGGTGGTGAAAGGGAGGCTACTGAAAGTAAAAACAAAAGTAAATGGCTGTTGGTTTACTTTTATTAATATATATGCACCAAATAATGGGAATGAGAAACTTGATTTTTATAAAGTATTGGCAGACGTTTTAAGTCAGTGTGATCCTGAGGAAGTGGTGATATTGGGTGGAGATTTTAATTGTACCCTTGACACTCAGAGGGACAGAAATAACAGCCTGGAGCCACGGGAATGGGGAAGGATAGTGGAGGAGATGGGGCTGCTGGATGTGTGGAGGAGTAAACATGGAGACAGCAGTAGGCAGTACACATGGGGAAAGATAACTAGTGAGACCCTTTCAATGGCGAGGCTCGATAGATTTTACACCTTTAAGCACCTATTGGGTCTGTATCAAGCGGGGTCATTTTTGCTAAATCGCTTGTAATTCGACCTCTCCAAATTAGAATCATTGCTGTTATTGAACTATCTGGAGTATAAACACATGTTTGGTCTCTTTGTAAAGGTCACATTCTCTAGTTTCACCCTTAGTAGTCAGAATCACTGTAGGTGTGACTGATCAAAAGTTATGCACATTAGAACTCACAGAAAAACGAATTGTTTTGTTCTCGCCTAAGTTTTTTTGTGAAAATAAAGGAAAATAAAGCTGCAGTAGGTAGGTGAGGACAGAAACACACTATGTACCAACAGAATCACTTGTTGACTACTCACATTTCAAATTTGAAAAGAATACCTGTACAAATGACATTTTTACACCAGTTTTTATGTGGGCATGTCCAGGGGTTTTTAGAGGGACCATTATCCACATTTTGGACCGTATGTTAAAAGTGTAATAACTTTTGAATGCTTCAACCCACAGATATCAATGAGGGCTCTACTAAAAGCTTACACCTAAAGGAATCTATATCTACACACAGTGTCACTCTATTAGTTATAAAAATAATAAAAAATACACATTTCTATGTAAAAATAGTCAATACAAGTCTTATGGGCCAAAAATATATTTATATTTTTTATTTTTTACTTTTTTTTTTATAAAATGCACACAAACTATATACATTTCTTTTACAAACTGTTACAACACAGCTCAGCGTTTTCCATGTGCCACTTGATGGCAGAAAGCACAAGGGCGTGGCACATGTCACTCTCTGCCATTAGACGTCTATAGGGCCGATTGAATACTTTCACGCCGCGTACATGCATCTATTATTTAATCGAGCGTTTATTTACGTTTTTCGGTAGGTTTATTCATATTTAAAATGCGAAAAAACTTGGCGAAATCACAATAAACAACCACGCACCAACTCTGCAGACTGGTACAAATGCCACCTTCGCAGCTCCGATCGTTTTGTTTACAAGTTAGCATGGCAAGTTACATATCAAAATGCTCGGCTGCTCATTGGTTGTAAGTTTTGAGTGTCAGTCACAGTGTCCAATCAAACTGGTAGATTCTACCAGGGTTTAGAGTCGTACGTCATCATTCAGCTATCTGTGACGCTCGTTGGCTATACGAGGTGCCAGTCAACCCCAGACCCGTCGTAATTGGCCAAGTTAGGTGTCGATCTGAAGCTAACACTTCCGTGTTTCATGCGGTAGCATGATTATCGCCGACAGAAACAAATTATGTCTGATATGATCAATATAAATGAAAAAAAATTACGTAGGTGGTCTCAAGTTATGAAACGTTTTCTGGAGTTTTTGTCCCTTTGAGGATATATCGTGTGTTTTGGACCTAATCGTTTTACTGGATTATATTCGCTGGAGCCTTACGGACAGAATGGGATCAATACTGCTCGGAAATATTGATGTTTGACTTGCAGGGGGTCTTCAAAGGTAGGCACAGTCAACTCTTAAAAGTATGTACTTCTCTGTAAAAAAGGCTTTAGTGTCAGTGCTGTGGTTGTTGTGTGTCAAAATGGTTTATATCATCGGAAAGATGAGACTTTGAAGTTTCATTTGATGGGTAGTATGTCGAGATGCATGGCAGATGGGCATGCACACATTACTGTAACGTTTTTAAAATGCTGTTATGTCCCGGGACCGGTACGGGTGCACGTTAAGGGGTTAAGGACTGCTCCATTGTCCCCACTGGTTTCTCAGACCACAGCCTAGTGGTTTGTACAGTTCTATCGAGCACTACAGGCCCCGCAGCGCATACTGGCATTTTAATGTACTCCTACTACAGGATCAGCGATTTAAAGACATTTTTAATTATCTTTGGAGAGGTTGGAGGGGTTCGAGGAAGGAGTTCACCAGCTTACAGCAGTGGTGGGAAATGGGGAAGAACCACATTCAATCCTTGTGTCAGCAATATACCAGAAATGTCACACGATCGTTACAGTCAGAAATGACACAACTGGAGGGCAGAATATCTCAGATTGAACAGCTATTAGGGAATGGCTCCGATGAAACACTTAAAGAGAGTCTCAAAGCAACAAAGAGGGGGCTCTCACATTTACTAGACACAAAAGCTCAGGGGGCTCTAGTGAGGGCTCGCTTCCAGCAGTTAACACAAATGGATGCACCAACACAATATTTTTTGGTCTGGAAAAAAAGAATTCTCAAAGTAAAATTCTACACTGTGTGACTAAAGCTAATGGTGAAAAGACACAGAGGTCCGAGTGTTTTATGAAAAGCTGTTTTCTGCTGAAGGATGTAGTAGTGACAAAAACTTACAGTCCTTTATTGAGGACTTACCACAGCTTCCTGTAACAGATGCCACCGAGCTGAATAAAGAGCTCACTATGGCAGAAATTTCAGCAGCAGTGATTGAACTTCATAATGGAAAAGTCCCTGGGATAGATGGCATTCCAACTGAATTTTATAAAGGATTTTGGGATGTTATCGGCCAGGATTTGTTAGAAGTGTTCAAACACAGTGTTAAACCAGGTGTGCTACCTCAGAGCTGCAGAAGGGCGTGATCACACTCCTACCTAAAAAAGGTGACTTGTGCCATATTAAGAACTGGAGGCCTGTGTCTTTACTTTGCGCAGATTATAAAATCCTGTCAAAAGCCTTGGCTAACAGAATGCGCACAGTGTTAGTGAAACTGGTGCATCCAGACCAGAGCTATTGTATCCCTGAGAGATCCATTTTTAATAACATTTTTTTAGTCAGAGATATTATTGCTGCAGCAAAACTGTTCAATTTTAGAACAGATTTATTTCAATTGACCAAGAAAAGCCTTTGATAGAGTCGGACACTCATATCTATGGAACACTCTCAAGGCCTTTGGATTTGGGGAACAATTTATAAAGTACATTCGGCTGTTGTATTGTGACATTTCTGGTATAGTTAAGGTCAATGGTGGTTTATGTGCGCCTTTCAGCGTCCAAAGAGGAGTCCGACAAGGCTGTTCGCTATCAGGGATGCTGTACGCCCTCGCCTTAGAGCCATTCTTAGTCAACCTGAGAAAAGTGCTGACTGGTCTCTCCATTCCTCACTGTACTGGGAATCCTGTAAAGGTCACGGCCTACGCAGACGACATTGTTGTTTTTATCACAAATCAAGAAGACTTTGATAATGTCACGAACTGTCAAAGGAAATATGAACTGATTTCCAATGCTAAAATAAACTGGAGTAAAAGCAGTGCATTGTTAGTTGGAGACTGGGCTGGATATAAGACACCGAGTTTACAAGGAGAGCTGCAATGGAGCACTGAAGGGATTCTCTACCTGGGAGTACATCTAGGAGATGATCACTATGTGCAGAAGAACTGGGATGGACTCTTGGAAGTGGTAGCTCGGTTGGCCAGATGGAAATGGATACTTTCCCAAATGTCGTACAGAGGTCGGATGTTAGTAATTAACAATCTGGTGACTTCGAGTCTGTGGCATCGGTGTATCTGTCTGGAGCCTCCACCACATGTAATTCAGAAGATTCAAGAGAATGTTGTTAACTTTTTTTGGGATGGTCTTCACTGGTTGAGGAGGGGCGTATTATACTTGCCACTTGATGAAGGTGGGCAAGGCATTATGGACATTGAAAGCAGAATTATTGCCTTCGCCTTCAGACCGTAAAAACTGTTATACTACAACGCCGAGCCCTGGATGAATCTAGCACTGCTCTTTTTAACCAAGTGGGACAAATGGGATTGGGCAAAAGCTTAATATGGTGTCGTCTTGAGAAACCTGAGACCTTACAAGTACCAGACTTTTACAGGAGTCTTTGTAAAGCTTGGCAATTTTTATCAATTCAAAGAGACTGTGATGACCTTTCATTGTTTTGGATTCTAGAAGAACCCATTGTGTTTAATCCAAATATCTGCACCACAATAGGACAGTCTGCAAGTTTTATTCATAGTCTCTGTAGGAATAACATTACACAATTGAAACATTTAATCAACTGAGAGGATTTTAATTGGAAAAGTTCAGAAACCGTAGCAGCAGAGACAGAAGTGCACTCAGTGCGGCTTGTGGGGAATTTCTTAATGCAAGTGAAAGCATCTCTAGGAAGTGAAGTAAGGACACTCCTGCAGGACACCTTTAAAGACCAGCTGAAGCCACCCAAAGATCCAACTTTCACTACACTTGTGGTGTCTCCAGTAGGAGATTGGGACAATAATGACACCAACAGACTACTTGTGACAAAAGATCTGAGAGACTTGCCCTTAAACACCATCAAAGGAAAACAGCCTACAGGATCTGCGTAAAAGTAAAGAATCAGGATCAACTGAAAGCACTGAAGGCCGACACACCCTGGAGGAAGAAGATTGTCATTCCTGAAGGAACCCTGCCAGCCTGGAGAGCGCTATATAGACCACCATTGACCAGTAGGGTAGGGGATTTACAGTGGAGGATATTGCACGGTATAGTAGCTGTGAACTCCTTTCTATCAGTTATTTGTCCGGGGGTTTCAGATACCTGCCCTTTCTGTGGGTTGAGGGAGACTGTATGTCACTGTTTTATGTTTTGTGAGAGATTGGGGGATTTTTTAAAATGATAAAGCAGCTGATTGAGGGTCTGGGGGTCTGTTATAATAGGATGGTGTTTGTGTTTGGGGTAAAGAGCTCAAAAAAAACAAATACAAATATTAACCTGGTTAACTTTATTTTAGGACAGGCGAAACTGGGAATATGGAAAACCCGGAAAAATAAGGTTAAGGGAGCAGGCAGCACAGACCCCACAGTATTATTTAAAATGACTTGTAAAAGTAGAATAGAAGTAGATCTGAATTTTTATAACTCTACTAGAAATATTTCACAGTTTAAGGATAAGTGGTGTGTAAATAATGTATTGTGTAATTATGACAATGATGAAGTTCACTTTGCATTCTAATTCTAATTTTATTATTAATAGAATATGTATGAGCATAAATCTATAGAGTATTGTAATAAATGAGTGGAATTGTGGGATGGAAGGGATGAATGAAGGGGCAAGGGTTTGGGTGGGTATTTATGAAATGAATAAGGGATGGACTGGGGGCATTTAGAAGTTTAAAATGTGATTTTATTATGTTTTGGTTTTTTCTGTGGTTGGATTTTGTGTTTTTAATGAATTTCATACTGAATTTAATAAAGTTGTTTTTAAAAATAAAAATATCTATCTCTATCTATCTATCTTTTAATTATATAGTGCCTTACACATCTATCTATCTATCTATCTATCTATCTATCTATCTATCTATCTATCTATCTATCACAGGGGTCGGCAACCTTTTGCTAACTGTGTGCCAACTTAAGGTTTCAAATTATTCAAAGTGCCAACATCACATATCATTTTATACAAGTCGAGGTCAATATTCTTATTTTACCATATATTTTATTTTTATATTTTAATTAATTAATATATAGTGATATTCAATAATATGTAAAGTTGTAAACAACATTAAAAGAAATAGAGTTTCTTGAAAGATTTTTAAAAAAACTTTTTTATTATTAATGGGAGCCTTGCCCTTGCATGGTCTTGGCCAGTTGCTCAATATCGACAACATACTTTGTCACTTTGAGTTTGACATAATTTTCTGAATGTTCAGGCATTAGGCGACTACGCTGTGGATTTAGCACTGCTTTCATGTGAGAGAAAATTTGCTCACAGGAATAGGTTGATCCAAAAGCTGAAAGAAGAGCAAAAGCAATTTTCTTCAAACAGATGTAATAATTCGGAAGGGATCTCCAACAGCTGAGAATAGCTGCAGACTTTTCTAGATTTTCATTTTCCAGAGACTTCCGTAGTTCAACAAATTTTGATGTCCATAATTCTGAAGATCTGAAGTCAATCTGTTGCATTTCAAAGTCATCAATATCCATCCAACTAAATAGTTCCAACTGGGTAGTTTCCAAATCAATTATATCAGGCTTAATGAGATACGAAAATAAGGATCCATGAATGTGGAAGTCTTTACTTCGTTTATCAAATTCTGCTTTGAGTGCTTCAATGTACTCTTGAAGCTCATCTACATTTACTTCAAATTGATTTGAGAGATTCTTCACATTCGGGAAGTACCTGAATGCTTTGATGTTGATATCACAGGTAAAAATGTCTAGTTTCATTGTAAATGCTTTCCAATAGCTGAAAAGATCAAGTACTGTTTGTCCCTGTCCTTGTAATTTCAGATTAAGTTAATTTAAATGTGTACTTATGTCAGTCAGAAACATCAACTTTAACACCCAGTTTTCATCGTTCAGTTCAGGAAAATGTTTCTTTTTTTCATTAAGAAACACCTTAATAGCTCCAAGACAACTGACAAATCTATTTAAAACTTTGCCTCGACTAAGCCAGCGAACATTGCTGTGTAGCAGAAGATCTCCATATTCACACTCAATTTCTTGTAAAAGAAACTTGAACTGCCTGTGAACCAGTGAAGAATGAGAAATTATAAAGTTGACTATTTCAACAACAGTTGTCATCACAGAGACCAAATTCAGAGATGAGGTCTTTGCACATAGGCTCTCCTGGTGTATAATACAATGAAAATTCAAAAGTTTCGGCCAACATAATTTTCAAGAAGTTTTGCAAATCCTTTCTTCTTGCCAACCATTGCAGCAGCACCATCGGTTGTCACACAGAATAACTTGTTTAAGTCTATGTCATGTTTAGCAAAATAACTAATAAATGCAGTCAAAATGTCTTCTGCTTTGTTGTGTCATGAAGTGGCAATAAGCAACACAACTCTTCATAAATGTGATTATTTTCAAGATACCTTGCAACCAAGGCTAAGCGAGACAAATCGTTTAAATCAGTGCTTTTCGTCAAGCACAACACTAAATACTTGAGATTGTTTTAATCCAGATATTTGTTTAGTTGTTACATTTTCAGCTAAATCAGTTATCGCCTCTCAACTGATCTTGCAGAAATTGGTATTTCTCTAATACGAGTAAATATAATCTCCTTATTTGGTAAATCACCGAATAAAATTTCAGCACTGCTTAAAAAAGTTTCTTTGATGTATTCTCCGTCTGTAAACAGTTTCCCTTTCAAAGCAAAACATTCAGCTATTTTATAACTACATTCAGTAGCTTTAATCTTCATTCCAACTGCTTTGCTCAAAATACTAGTTTGTTTTTCGAAACCAGAAATAGCTTTTTGATAGCTTCACTTTTTCTCTTCTGAGGTTTTAAACTTAGACTGGTGTTTTGTTTGAAAGTGTCTTTGTACACTAGATGTGCGACACGCAACGCTTTCACAACAGAAAGTACACACAGCACGATCTTTTTGTCCAACAAATCCATATTCTTTTGTCCAACAGATCTACATACGTGCATATGAGAGGAAAACCGTCAGTAAACTGTCAGCTATAACTAGTCATAATGACACTACAATGCCGATCGCTGTACACAGCTTGTTTAGAAGCGTGGGCCTTAATTATATTGACGTTTTTTCTAAGTAGATCTAGGAACTAATAAAAATATGACCATCTCAGTTTTTTTATACAATGGATATATTTAGATTAATCAATATGAACCATATATATTATTCAACTACCGGCATCCGGCCTTTGTAGATCTACTGTAGATCTGCATATTTGCAGCACATGACCGGAAAGTCGTAACCAATGTTCATATTAGAAAACATTTATAAAATGCAAAAACCAACGTTGTTCTATAGTGGGTATCGTTAAAATATCACCTGAAAAATTATATATGTGCTTGTATACAACGAAATCCAGATATACACACAACAGGTTTTAAAGCAAATGCATACAATTTTTTATGTAATAGAATTTTGATCTAAGCTAGTGGGCGTTACTGTCGTTAGTTTCTGAGATTTCTTAAATAGACTGTTCCCTGACCTACTTAGACTGCTGTTACAACAAGTCTGTGGCTGGTACCCTGCTACGCCCTAAGTGCGAAATGAGCGAGGAAACCCCGCTAATCAATTTATAATCAACTTTATACAGGAAACGTGAAGAGTCTGCGTGCCATTTGAAATTGCTTGGCGTGCCAAGTGTGGCACGCGTGCCATAGGTTGCCGACCCCTGATCTATCATATAGTGCCTTATCTATCTATCTATCTATCTATCTATCTATCTATCTATCTATCTATCTATCTATCTATCTATCTATCTATCTATCTATCGCTACTGTCTTGCTGTCGGTGTGTCTTTCGATTAGTGTGGTCTGGGGTGGGCGTGGCTGAGTCGTGGCGTTGGAAGTTGGACGTGTTTTCTGTCTTCTGTAAGTTTTTTCTTTATTTCTAACTCCTTTTTCTTATTTTTCTATATCAGGGGGTTTTATCGAATAGGATGCGGCTTTGGCGTGTAGCCATGGCCGCGTCCAAAGGGTCTTCGCCTGGTCTAATGCCTAAGTTTTATGAAAATCTTTCCCTCCGACATGGGGCTAAAGTACTGGTCGAGCCGCACGTTTCAGCTGAAGAGTGTGTTGTGACGGTTGTTGGCTATAAGAATGTCCGTTCAGCCTCCAGAATGAATAAAGCCGTAGTGGTTTTCCTTAACGAGGAATCTCTGGTTGATAAACTTGTAGAAGAAGGGATTATTATTAATGGCGCTTTGGTTCCTGTTTTACTTCTGTCAGCGCCTACAATAAAGATTATTATTTCAAATGTCCCACCGTACTTGAAGAATGATGTTTTGGTGCAGGAACTCCGCCGCTATGGCCAGGTTTTATCAGATATAGTGATGATTCTGTTGGGCTGTAAAATGAGAGAATTGAAACACGTTGTTTCATTTAGGAGGCAGGTTTTTATGGTGTTGAACAACATGAATGAGGACATAAATGTTGCTCTAAGATTCCAGGTTGATGGCTGTGATTCTGTGGTTTTTGTTACTTCGGACTCGATGAAGTGTTTTAACTGTGGGAGGGCCGGACACAAGGCCTCTCAATGTAAAAATGAGACCGTTTTACCGGTGGGCCGAAGCGCTCCCCCTGATTCAGTGAGCGATGAGACGGAGTATGAAAGTGGTGAGGAGGTGGACAGTATGGAGGATGAGGAGACTGCAGAGGTAGCTGAGCTCGTAACCGGAGCACAGGTTGTGAGTGATTTGCACCCCACTGTAGTGTTAGCAGTCGCTCCTGAGGCGAGCCTGCTGACTACCGAAGGGAATGCGTTGGCTGAGCCCAGTGATCCTGTTGTAAATGAGTCAGTTCAAAGTGCCCAGTACGAGTCTGTGGATGGAGAACTGAGTAAAGATAAGCTGGAGACAGTGGGGGTCAGCAGCAGTGGGGATAAGACGGCGATGGTCGACAAAGAGAGTGTCGCGCCCGTCGGCCCCGCTGTGAATGAAGCTATGGCTACGGACGTGATCGCAGAAACACCGGCGTATGCTGACGGGCGCCTGACTGAGGAAACTACCCGCCTTAAAAATGTGATTAGCAGGGTGCGAAAGTCCATTTTTCAGAAATAATGGATATGTTCTTGAAACTTCTTTATTTTTGGTTGACTTGTGCAGTACTGTTCACTCCCATTTGTGAATCATCAATGCAGTCTTTACACATTGGGAGTTTAAATGTGAATGGCTGTAGGGCCAACTTTTTAAACCAAAAGGCTCTTCAGGTCACTTTCTTACAGGAAACTCACTCTGATGTTAGAAATCAGCCGGACTGGTTACGTGAGTGGGTCAGGGGGTCAGGCTGTCCTGAGTCATGGCTCACACGTCAGTGCTGGGGTGGCCATACTGTTCTCTAACACGTCAAATTTACAAATCACTAACATTAGTGAGGTGGTGGCTGGGCGCCTCCTGGTAGTTCAGGTGAAGGATAAGAGCCAAGATCTGGTGTTTATTAACACTTACGCTCCAACAAATGGAGGTGAGAGACTTTGCTTTTTTAAAGCTCTGAGGAAGGTGCTGGAGACCTTTGTTAATGGGGAGATCCTGTTGGTCGGAGGAGATTTTAATTGTACAGAGAATAACTTACTGGACCGTAATGGTGCTGAGCCTCCTCCAGTGTCTGTCTGTGGTTTACGCTCCTTATTAGACCACTCGGACCTGGTGGACGTCTGGAGAAGTAAATTTCCGTCAGATAGACAGTACACCTGGGTAAAGGGGGGCGGTGGGTGCATTTCGATGGCGCGTTTGGACCGTTTTTACTGTCTGAGGCACCTGCTGAACACGATCACAAAGGCTTATATCTGCCCAGTCGGATTCTCAGATCACTCTCTGGTGGGAATGAATGTCTCTGTCCCTAAAAAACCTTCCTCTCAATCTCTTTGGCACTTTAATGTCTCCCTGTTAGAGGATTCTCATTTCCTCAAGTGTTTTGAGTTTTTCTGGCTGCAGTGGACTCAAACCAAGTCCAGATTCCCATCTCTTCGGCAATGGTGGGATGTGTCGAAGGTGCAGATTAAAGTCTTTTGCCAGCAGTACACTCAGCATGTGACCAGGCGGTGTCTTCACGAAATAAAGAGCTTGGAGGAGGACATCCAAATCTGCACAGCATCTTTAGTGAAGATACGCTTGCTGTTTTAAAGTCCAAAAACAATCCCTTTCTGAACTCCTGGAGCTTCGTGCCCAAGGTGCCTTAGTGCGCTCGGGTTTTCAAACTTTAAATCATCCGGACGCCCCTACTAAAAAGAAAAGAAAGAGGCCGAGAGTAAAGTGATCCACATGCTGCAGGACGCTGAAGGTCACGAGCTGCACACCACAGAGGAGATCAGGAACTTTGCTGTGTCTTTTTACTCTGATTTATTTAAGGATGGTGTAATTGATGATTCGCCATGTTGGACTATTTGAACGGATTACCCAAACTTACAGACACGGTCAAGCTGAAGCTGGAGGCAGACATCACCTTTCAGGAGCTATCAGATGCACTGGCTGGTTTGAATACTGGAAAGGCACCAGGACTCGATGGCATCCCAGCTGAGTTCTATAAACATTTCTGGTACCTGCTGGGTGCCGAGGTGTACGAGGTGTTCTTACAAAGCTTACAGGATGGAGAATTACCATTGAGCTGCAGAAGAGCAGTCGTCACTCTGCTGCCTAAGAAAGGAGACCTTTGCCAAATAAAGAACTGGCACCCAGTGAGCTTGCTGTGCACGGACTATAAGATCTTCTCGAGGGCCCTGGCCAGCCGCCTGAGGACTGTGATGGACCTGCTCGTCAGTCCCTGCCAGACGTACTGTGTGCCTGACAGGACTATTTATGACAATATTTTTGTATTAAGGGATATCATTTCAGCCTCCAATCTTTCTGGGATGGATTTAGGAATATTATCCATTGACCAGGAGAAAGCTTTTGATCGAGTAGATCACCGGTTTTTGTTTCAAACATTGAAATGTTTTGGGTTTGGTGATAATTTTGTTCATATGATTGCACTGCTGTACACCAACGTTTTGGGATTGTAAAGTTAATGGCACTCTGAGCGCCCGTTTCCAGTCAGGAGGGAATTCGGCAGGGCTGCCCCTTGTCCGGCATGCTCTACGCATTGGCCATCGAGCCGTTTCTTTTTCAGCTGCAGCGGAGACTACAGGGGGTGACATTTCCATCCTGCCCAAATGTTAATTTCAAATGCTTGGCCTACGCTGATGATATTGTTGTCTTCATCAAATCGAAGGGTGACATTGAAGTTTTAATTTATTGTCAACAAATATTTGAGAACATATCATCAGCAAAAATCAACTGGACTAAGAGTAACGCCTTCTTACTGGGCTCCTGGTCTGGATGTCCACTACCAGACTTACCTGGAGGCCTAAAGTGGAACAGGAAGTGCTTCAGGTATCTTGGAGTGGTCATGGGCAGTGAGGGGGTGGACGAGAGTAATTGGGAGGGACTCTTAGAGAAAGTGACCTCTCGTCTGAACAGGTGGAAGTGGATTGTACTTAAACTGTCATACAGAGGGCGGGTGATCGTCATCAATAATTTAGTGGCCTCAATGCTGTGGCACAAACTCATGTGTGGTGACCCCCCTCTGGGGCTTTTAAAGAAGATCTAAAGAATATTGGTTGATGTCTTCTGGGATGGCTTGCATTGGCTAAAGCAGAGTCTGATGTTTTTACCATTGGAAGAAGGCGGTCAGGGACTTCTAGATATCTCCTCAAAAGTCGCAGCCCTCAGGCTCCAAGTCTTACAGAAGCTTTTCTGCGTTTCATATTCCCTGAGTTGGAGGGAGTTAGCGCTGAGTTTCCTTCATCGTGTGGCGGGTTAGGGTTTGATGAAGCACTTTTGGTTATAAATCTACAAAAACTGGACCTTTCTGTGTTGCCAAAATTTTACAGAGGTGTCCTATTAACATGGCACGTGGTGTTTAGGAGGAATTTTAATACAACTGGGTGGCTTCAAAATGAGCCTTTAATTTATAATTCTGTCTTTTCATGCCCCCTCTTGCACAGTGACAGTTTTGTTTCAATTCTTATTAAGCATCAAGTACTGAAACTGGCACAGATTTATGATGCCACTACCAAATCATTCATAGATGCTGATGTCTTGGCTTCTCTTCTAGAAGTAAAGTCAGTCAGGATGATTCAGCAGTTTCTGTCCTCCATAGCTAAAGATTACCACTTGCTCAATGACTCCATCGGCTCCACTGTTAATAAGTTGGATGTTTGCCCCACAGTGGACCTCTCATTACTACCAGAACATTCAGTTGTTCACTTCACCAAAGGAACAGTGGTGGGCTTTGCTTCTCTGACCAAGACAGAGCTCTATAAGTACTGCCTCAAGGTGATTCACTTCACTGCATTGGTGTCTGTGCTGGACACTCCATGGAGGGAGAAGCTGGCAGTGGAGGGGCACAGGGGGCCTGCGTGGAGGGAGTTCTACAAGCCACCGAGCAACAAAAGAACTGCAGACTTACAGTGGAGAATCGGGCATGGGATCATTGCCACCAAGTCCTTTTTAAAAATTATTAAAGAAGCTGAAACTGATTCTTGGTCAAAAACAAAACAATTTTCATTTGTTTTTGTATTGTTATCGACTTGGAGTATTCTTCAGATTCTTTGAAGCTTTGTGTACCGAATTGACTGGAACTTTTAATGAAGTCCTGTTCATTTTGGAAGTAAATATAATAAGAAAACTCGATGCAGGATACAACTGTTCAACTTTCTGTTAGGTGAAGCAAAGCTGGCCATTTTAAAAAGTCGAAATAATAAGCAACGTGGATCTGAACCTACAGATATTTGTTTGATTTTTAAATTGAATGTTTATTCAAGAATAAGAATGGAATATGCGTATTATAAACAGATGAATAGAATGGGGGGGTGAAAGGGGGGCTGTGCTCAGTAAATGAAAGGGAGCTGAAAATTAATTTCTGATTTCACTGTGGTGGGCAAGAGAAAGAGAAAGCAATGGTGGGCATCAATACCACGTGCTTATTAATGTGCGGAGTAGGAGGAGTGTAAAGGGGGAGTTATGGGGGTCTGATGTATGGCTCTTTGGTTTATTCTGACATTTTTTATTCATTTGACTTTATAAGTTGTTATGTTGATGTTTCTTATGTTCACAATAAAGGTTAGTTTAAAATTAAAAAAGTATCTATCTATCTATCTATCTATCTATCTATCTATCTATCTATCTATCTATCTATCTATCTATCTATCTATCTATCTATCTATCTATCTATCTATCTATCTATCTATCTATCTATCTATCTATCTATCTATCTATCTGTTATATAGTGCCTTTCACATGAGGCTTGCACTCCACTTCTTTTCCCAGATTCTTTGTCTTTGCTAACTGGGTGAGAACATGAAGTGCAGGATGGGCTGGTGGAGGAGGACTATGCCACTTAATGCAGAAAGAAGCCTCTGAAACTGAATAACAGTCAGAGATGATGGTGGGCCTGGACCCATGAAATCAGTCACCATTATAAAGGAGTCCTGTAAATACCTGTGAGCCCAACTGGCCAAATGACCATTTCAGTTGACGTGTCCATCTTATCTTGTGACCAAGAGTGTGTCACCTGACCTGACCTGATTTTTCACATCACCCTAAACAAGTCATCTGCCCAATACACACTTTAGAGCTGTGAGGTGAAGTTCATTTTTATTGTCAGTGTCATCCTCTCTTGACATGATGTTTTAAACTCTGTGTCTCCTCTTTTTCAGATGTGACGTTGTATAAATACTCCACCATTGCACTAGCTGGGACTTTGGGCCTCGTGGTGCTGGTTGCTTTGTAGTTAAAAATCAAAGGTAAGTGGAGCCGTCAGAAAACAGCAAAAGAGCTGAGGCTGGATGGACTTTCTCAAACTGTGTAAGAGAAACATCATCAGGCAGGAGACTTGATGTCACAAATGGCAATCAATTTATATACCAAATTACCAGCTCCATGTTAACAGAGCTGATCTGTAGGCCTGAGTGATTTAAAACATCAGGACACAATCCTTTAATGTGAACAGAAACTAACTGAGTTCCTGCTGGATGAGTTAAAGAGTCCAAATGTAACATGTCCTCTTTATAATGCACGTCACTGTCACTGCAATGTCAATTCAGCATTTCAGCCTGTACCTAAAGTCCATGTTCTCCCTTTTGGGAGCACACCTCTATCATCAGCCCAGAGGGGCCTGGGTGGTCGCGTGGCCTAGGAAACCCTGCAGATTTTATTTTTTCTCTCCAGCCGTCTGGAGTTTTTTTTTTTGTTTTTTTTCTGTCCTCCCTGGCCATCGGACCGTACTCTTATTCTGTGTTAATTAGTATTGTCTTATTCTAATTCTTACTTTGTCTTTTATTTCTCTTTTCTTCATTATGTAAAGCACTTTGAGCTACATTATCTGTATGAAAATGTGCTATATAAATAAATGTTGTTGTTGTTGTCACAACTACTACTTCAGAATTTCACAATAGATATAAAGTAAAAGTTAGTAAAAGGAAGCACAAGGGATAAAACAAAGGTCTGGGGTACCACCCTGTATTTTATCAGCAATGTCTTTTGAGAAATTCTATGGTGCGCTGATATGCAGACTGGGAAAGGAAAGTGACAGGCTTTATAGATAGTGGGAAGGAAGAGGAGGGTCCAACAGGAAACAGGTGTCAGTGAGGTCAGGAACAGGGTGTGGACTGGAGCTGGAAGTGGAACAGGATTGGGGCTTAGGTGGTCTTTCCTTCTGATGATCTGCAGAGGAGGAGAAAAGACATTAGTGCACTTTGTCAACCTGACTGAGCGTTCACATTTGGTCAAGCCCACTGACTGCCTCCCATGCGTGTGTGTGACACGGTGCCCCCCTCAGCCCAGACCAACCAGACCGGGTGTCCCAAACTGAGAGGTCATGAATGCAGGAAAGGGCATCAGTGTTAGCCTGGAGACACCCCCACAATAAATGACAATGAAACGTTAAGGCTGGAGGTCCAAAAACCATCTTGTGATACGTGGTTTCAACTCCTTGTGCATGGCCATCCACTGAAGAGTAGCATGGTCCATGACGAGGGTGAACTCACGGCCTAGGAGGTAATACCTCAGTTGCATTCCTGCCCATTTAATTGCGAGAACCTCCTGCCCAACTGCTACGTTCATGGCATCCTGATCTAGCAGTTTCCAGCTCAGAAACATAATGGGGTGTTCAGCTCCATCGACTCTTTGGCTCAGCACGGCTCCCAGTTTGGTGTCTGAAGTGTTGGTTTAGAGGATATCCCCATCCTGGAGGAGCTGGACTACCTGTGTAACCTGAATGGGCTGAAGGTACCACCTCCTGCTACCAGTAGTGACAAGGACACCATCAAAATACAGAACTAGAGAAGAATCAGACAGGAAGAGTCAGGAGAGAGCGATGGTCTGTGGCCACCATTCTCTATTGTGGGCTGTCTTGCTGCTGCCCATCCAGTGCACCTCCTGTCACTTTTCTCATTTGCACCAAAGCAGGTGAAGTTGATTCACAGTCGCTTCTGCTTCCTAACTGGACAGACTGATATTCCTGAAATTCAACTGACTTGGTGCTATAATGAGATGGTTACATGTTCTCTTCATTTTTTTGAGCAGAATATAAATTGTGGACATGTGAACAATTTCAGGTAGAGTCCAAAAAATATTTGGGTGCAAATGTTAATCCTTTTAATTCTTTAATCAACAAATCAACATTCAGTGCTTGAGGGCACAAAAATGGAAACAAAATAATCAGCCTTCTTGGGTTAGGAGAAAAAAGGCTTTGGCTCTGAGAGGAGGTCTGTCACTGGGAGTTCTGTCCTTCCACTAAGAGACTTCGACATCAGCAGGCGTCGGACTTTCATAGCCCTGCGGCTCGCGTTGTTTTCACTCCAGGGCCGTCTTCTCACTGCTGCAGAGGAAGAGAAAAAAGGCAAGACTATCAGCAACAGCGCCCCCTCTCTCCACAGTGGGGTATTGCATACCTGTGATGAGCCAGGAGGATGTTCCTCTGATATACCTGTGTGGTAATATACTGTCTCTGTCATGGCGTTGTGTATTCCACCTCAAACAGGACTCAGTCCCCACAGAAAGACAACTTGCATGCTGCCCTCTTTGTGCTCGCGATTTCTCAAAACCTAATGCTGAACTTTCATCAGCAAACTACGTGTTCTACCACAGGGGACGTGACACTTGACCGCTGCTATTCTCCATTTATACTCCTTCTTTTCTATGTCCAGATATTAACAAAAGTTAAAGCAGGAAGCTCCAGTCATGCATTGTAGACACCAATTACACTTGAGTATGCGAAAGGCGCTATATAAATAAAATGTATTATTATTATTATGGCAGCGGCACGGTGGCATAGTGGTAGCTCTGCTGCCTCACAGTAAGGAGACCCAGGTTCGCTTCCCGGGTCCTCCCTGTGTGGAGTTTGCATGTTCTCTCCATGTCTGCGTGGGTTTCCTCCCACAGTCCAAAGACATGCAGGTCAGGTGTATTGGTGATCCTAAATTGTCCCTGGTGTGTGCTTGGTGTGTGTGCACTGTGGTGGACTGGCGCCCTGCCCATGGGATTTGTTCCTGCCTTGCGCCCTGTGCTGGCTGGGATTGGCTCCAGCAGCCCCCGTGACCCTGTGTTAGGATATAGCGGGTTGGATAATGGATGATGGATTATTATTAATAGAAATCAGATGCCATTCTCCAGGATGCACTGAGCGTTGCTGACTGGGATTCATTCACACGCCTCTCTGATGAAGACATCAACGTGTTTGAAGAAGCTCTTTGATTGGATTCCTCGTAACTGAAACTGCACCAGAAGTCATCATCAGGACTCACCAAAGTCAGAAACCTTGGGGGGATAAAACGCCAAACATTTACAGAACGTGGACCTGAATATTTAGGGAACAGAAGCTTTTCAGAAAATGATTTTGACGCCATTAGAGTTTATTTTCTGAGCTATCACATCTTAACTGAACATACACATTATGTTTCTGTTGGTGTTGTAAATATTAATATAAATATCATATGAAATGTGTCTGAACAATAAGAGGAGGTGCCGTAGACAAGTCCTGTGTGAGCTGAACGTGTGAAGAAGCCAGCGGTCTGGGTGTGAAGATAAGAACTGACCGCTCTGGGAAAAGGAAGGACTGGCTAGAGCCATGTGTGCCCACACACACACACACACACACACACGAGGACTACAAACCATGACATTAATGCACCTTCATGTCTGTTTTAATTTGCACA
This sequence comes from Polypterus senegalus, assembly GCF_016835505.1. Lineage (NCBI taxonomy): Eukaryota > Metazoa > Chordata > Cladistia > Polypteriformes > Polypteridae > Polypterus > Polypterus senegalus. The sequence goes on from NW_024383658.1 coordinate 22,719, forward strand.
TTTGAGTCATTTAACATATCACAGCATTCTCAGACCTTTTTAATGTGAGGTGGCATTGGCTCAGAGACCAACACTTGAAGCGGGTGCCAGTCAATGCCAGCTTTAAATGATGTCGCCTGTGTATTTTCAGCCTGTTTAATGGTAACTGGATTATTTCTTGGAGGTTTTGTTCTCTTTATCTATACATTTATTCACATGAAACACAACAGCTCTTATTACTTGATTATTCAATGAAGTGAAAAGTGAAAATGTTTTTCTGCCCGTTGTTCTTGTTTTACATTTGAGTCTCCATTTGATTCTGCTAACATGTTATAATAAGCACCATAAATAAGTAAATGGCCGTGACACATTCACTCCTGGACAGAGAATCATGAGGTGTTGACGGTGCAGCACTTGGCGTGGCTGTAGTGTCTGATTTATGAGTGGCCATCCCGCTGGCAATGGCTACATAAAAGGTGGCGACTGCTGCTGCCCATGTTTGCCCCCTGGATTGTTTTATGCCACGCTGTCTTCTCTGCTGCACCTTTCATGTAGGATGTTCTTTCTGAGACTCCTGTCTCCAGTGAAAGAGGTGACTGTCACGTTCCTCCCTGCTGTTGACATCAATGTGCCATAAACTACATCTCATGCTTCCAGATGCCCTTTAAGAAGAGGTGGGGGTGACCTGATGCCAGCAGACAGCCCACCATATAAGATATCCATGGGTGGACATTTCCAATCTAGTGAAGCTGGTGCTGCATTATCAGGGTGTGAAGACAGAGGGTCTTGGCACATGTAAGGACTGTCTGCTTTAAGTATGGGTCGCTTTGTGAAGGACAGATTGTACTCCTTACTGATCCTCCATGAGTTTACCAGGTCAGGTCATGAGGCAGCTGGAACCTCTCCCAGCAAGCAATGGGAGCAGGCAGGAACATCTCACAGACATGGCGCCATTTCATCAGAGGGTGAGCACACACACTCATCAATTTCAAATCACCAGTTCACCTCACCTGCATGTCTTTGGACTGTGGGAGCAAAGCGGAGCAAACCCTCGCAGACCCACCTGCAAACTTCATGGAGGGGGTACCTGAGGTGTGACCCCCAGACTCCTTACCATGAGGTGTCACTCAATCAGGTAAACCCTTAAACTCCACCTGTGCCAAGCAGTTTTGTTGTATGGTTTGTAAACTTTAGGCCTTCAGAATGAAGAAAGAGGAGTTGTGGATCAGAACAGAAATCCTTATGCTGGGGGTCTCCATGAGAAAATAAAGAAATTGACAAAATGGCAAGGATCTGACGTTCATCGAGAAAGACAAGCAAAGTAGAATGAAGTGTTTGGGCACATTGGGCACAGCAGGGTGGACAGCTCAGCCGGATAAAAAGAGATGACCACCAGGAAGGCAGAGGCTTAGGTTCAGGTGACATGTTGGTGAAATGAGATTTGAGGTCTGTGGGCAGAGGAGTCTGCAGACAGGAATGAATGAGTGGGGACCCCGGCCTCAGAAGAAACAAGTAAAAGCGGACACCTCAGAAACGTACACCAATTTGATTGATGACTCAATGACATTTTCATGGCTGCCAGCATCCCAGTTAGTACAATATTGTCATCGTCACCCACCATGGGAAGGTCTTCTGCTGTTCATGTCATTTCAAGAGGTTACAGACAGACAGACAGACGGTGTGATTCGTGTTCAAACAAAGCAGAAGGTAAAGGAAACAGAAGTAAAAGCTACTTGTCCTTCTCGTCATTCCTTAACTTTATTTTTTATTATTTCTTTGCAGATCTCATTTTCTCCCCAGTCCCACAGGACCAGCAGGTAAATGGACTTTAAATTGTCTCCCTCCCTACTTTAGCTGTGACTTGTCTCCCCACATGCATGCCAGCCTGATGTAAGATGGCGTCAGTCAAAAGTAACACTTGGCCCTTTAAACGTGTGGCCTCAGTTTCATGTACTGTAAAGATGGTGACTGATGGAGGTGAATGAGCGAGGGTCTCCTGTCTAGTTTACCCTGAACGTGACATGACAACCTGAACACTGAACTAATCTCCTCTAAAGACTCTCCATTTTTAAAGTGGTTTACTTGTTTCCACTAATCAGCTTGTCCTTCATTTTGTTTTCTGTTCAAATTTCATACATATGTCCATCCATATTGTAAGCTCACATATATGCCAGGGTCAGTGGGCACCAGGGAGGACCAACCTTGAACATAATGCCTGTCTATTGGAGGGCAGACCACTACACACCACACACAAAACAGAGACACGTGGTGACTGAACTGAGATTTGAACCCCTGACTCTCAGAGCGGGGAGGCACCCACAATACCCGCTCTGACCCCTGCTTTACATTTTTCTGCCTGCTGTGATTCCCCTGAGGGTGCTGCAGCTGCCCAAACTCCCAACACAAAGGCTCGGGCACAAGTTCACTATGAACACTGGGTTTAATCGTGTGTAGTCGTTTTACAAGTAAGTGTTTCCCATACCACAACCACACTCTGGTTCTCCTCTCTTGGTGTCTTTGTCACCCTCCTCTGCTCCTCCAGCAAGCTTCGTGTTCCTCCTCCTGGCTCTGGCTTCTTGTGTTGAGGTGGGCAGCTCATTTGATGAAATACCTGGGAGCACATCTGGTGTCTTGGAAGCATTTCTGAGTGGAGTTGGAGCCCGACTAAGGCTTGCTAGTCCCTCAGTGCCCCCTGGCAGCACCCACTGAGCCCAACAGGGCTGTGCAATAGAATTACAGTTTCCAATGTGTCAGGCAGGAATCGCTAGTGGTGCCGTAACCCAGGGTGGCTACCATCTATTGTGCTGGGTAAGACAACGTCCAGAACAAACTGCCCACCCCCATCATTCCATTATACTTGAGTCTCAGCCGGGTACGACTCTGGCTGGGGTGCCAGTGCCAGCGTGATGCCTCTCGCACCACTTTATTCATTTTACAGTCACAGAGTTGCCCGATTCTTTCCTAGCAGACCCTGAAGGAGACGCGACTCCATCACAGAATGAAGAGACACGATTTGGAGACCCCAGTTAATGATACTGGAGGACACACTGGCAGTAACTGGGGGGTTAAACCCAGAACCCTGTGCTACCACACTTCTCACTTCACACTGATGGAACGCACTGTAATTTACAACGACTGTCTAGAGTAACAGAAGAGTAATAATAAATGATTTACAATGAAATGAAGATTGTGCAGCAGCAGACATTTTAATATTTCATGTCTTTTTTTTCAGACTCAAGAGAATGACACACAATATGCAGCTTTAGATTTTAAAACAAAGCAAAGGAATAAAAAGAAAGAATAAAATAATGACAGCAACAAACTTTGAAACAGAATATGCGGACATCGTTCAACGTGGCACCAGAGCTGTGTGAAGAGACGGTCAGGCGAGGCGTTGGCATTTTGTTCAGAGTTTGTGAGGAATTTGTCAAAGTTTTCTCATTTGTGTTATCTCTGTAATATTAAAATTTAATATGAAATAAAATGGAATATAAAGTGTAGAGACCTTAAACAACATGTCTACAAGAATACTGCACTGAGGGCAGAGTGTGAGCGTGTCGATTGGCTCTTTTTATTTAGCCCTGTGTGGATTGTGTTTTACTCTTTTCTTGTTTTAGTCGTTGATCTCAGTTGCCTCACCTGCTCTCAGCTTACGTTTTGTCAGTCGTGTCTCTTTGTCTTTGTCCTTTTCTCCATTTTGATCATTTAGGCTCTCAGGTGTTGCCCTGACTGAGTCAGCAGTTACCTGAGAGGTCTCTTAAAGACTCCCATGAGGCCACAGCTCCTTACGCAGTGAGGACTTTCAGCTTCACTTTATACTTTCCTTCCTCTAAGGTTAAGTGCTCTTCTGACCATTTTGATTTTTTGATTTATGTCTGAGTTCTGACTGTTAGCTTTGGATATTTGGTTTGTCAGTTTAGGATTAAGTTGTGTTATGATTTGTTAAACCTCAGGTTTCATCACGTTGGTCCTCTTCTTGTCTTCAGGCAGATAAAGGAGATGCTTCTTTAATAAATGATGTCTTAAATTGTAATTGTCATTTCTCTGAAGATTTGAATTTTGTCAGCTTGGAATTCTAAATTAAATCATTTAAATATCAAACACTTTGAAAAGGTTTTGGCCTTCCTCCCAGAGTGTTAATCATATCAGTGGCTGACTATTTTGATCTAAGTATCCATTGTAGCAAAAGTGGTGACCAGCAGATGAGAACAAAGTCACACAGACAGCCTGCTCTGACGTCTTCATGGAAGAACCTGTTAGCTTCTGACCCTGCAGACCTGTGATGGTGAATTTAGAGCTTCTAGAATTCGCTTCACGCAGTCATTCTGGGAAACCTTTTCGCTGCACTCATGTCTGCCATGGACGGGCACAGTCAGCTTTGACCACTTGAGTGTTCTCTTGATTCAGAATCTTGTGGCCATAGGCCTGTGTAAAGCAGTGGGTCTGAATTCATCCTCCTCTGCTCTAAACGTGGCCCATGATGGCCAAAGGCCTACCACACTGACGATTCACTTATCAAAACATGGTACTCGCTAGAGGATACCCTCTCAACTTTGACAGGTGAAAGTGACAGATCTTATTTCACAGTTTATTTAATGTTGTGTGCGGTGTCACTGAAATAAAAAAATGAAAACTTAATCGAATAAATATATAAAGAAATAAGCAACAAAGTAGAATTTATTGCTGTGTTTAAATCTGAGCCGAGGTGAGAAACCAACTCCATCAAGGGAGTGAAGGGTATCTGGACAGACTCTATCTAGAAACTATCTAGTCTGAGCAGAGGAGGCTGCGTGGGGACCTCATCCAGAATTTCAAAATCCCCTAAAGCATCGATAAAGGAGATCGAGTGACATTCTTTAAGATTAAGAATCTCGCACTTGAGGACATCATTGGACATTAAGAGGAAGTGCATTGAAAACTGAAGCCAGGAAGCACTTCTTTACACAAAGACTTATGGGACTCTGGAACAAACTATTGAGACATGGAGTTGAAGGAGAAACCTGGACAACCTTTAGGAGGATCTGAAGGAGATACTGGGACAAATTGTTGTGTGTAGATGGGCACAAAATTGGCTCAGAAACAGGAAGGAGAGGGTGATGGTGTGAAGAACCTTCTCAGAACTGGCTGGTGTTCAGAGTGGTGTCCATCAGGGTTCAGAGCTAGGGCCCTGCTAATTATAATATAAATATAAATGATTAAGATAGGAATAGAAGTAACAAGCTGGGCAGATGATACCAAGATAGGTGGATTAGCAGATAATTTGGAATCCGTTATATCATCACAGAAGGACTTGGATAGCAGACAGGCTTGGGCAGATTTGTGGCAGATGAAATTTAATGTCAGTAAATGTAAAGAATTACACATAGGAAGTAAAAATGTAAGGTTTGAATACACAATGGGCGATCAGAAAAACTGGAGTCCTGTGTGCCGTTTTGGTCTCCAGGCTACAAAAAGGACATAGCAGCACAAGAAAAGGTCCAGAGAAGAGCGACTAGGCTGATTCAGGGCTACAGGGGTTGAATTATGAGGAAAGATTAAAAGAGCTGAGCCTTTATGGTTTAAGCAAAAGAAGATTAAGAGGAGACCTGATTGAATTGCTTAAAATTCAGTTAGAAACTTTTATATTTCGCACAAAAATTAGGATGTTTTACTTTACACAGAGAACCATAGACACCAATGGAATAAGCGACTAAGTATTGTGGCAGACAATAAGACTTTAGGGACTTTTAAAACTAAACTTGATGTTTTTTAGAAGAATTAAGTGAATAGGACTGGTGAGCTTTGTTGGGCTGAAGGTCCTGCTCTTGTCCAGATGTTTCTAATGATCTAACATTCTAACAAAGAAACAGAGAAATATTCCCTATGGCCTGTTTTAAAGACTCAGAGGCACTCAAGGACCTCAATGGCTACCTGTACGGATCACAAGACCCACGCAGCCCTGCAGTCCTCCAAATGGGAGCTCCACCAGAAGGATGTTGCCACTCAGTATACTGAGGGACACACATTTTTTTTTTTATTTAGTAAAGATTTAAGAGATGAAGAAGTGATTCTCAAAATCAAAGGACAACTGTGAGAGTGAGGTTCGTTTTATTTCACTAATGATATCTTAATGTTATCTGTTGTCATTGTCACCCTGACTGCATACCCCCTTATTATGAAGCCCCCAAATGAATCATGAAGTGGTGGCACATTGGTCTCTCTTTACCCCGTGTCTAGGTGGTACACTCACTGCTTTTACTCTCTCATGTTAAAACTGCCAGCTCCTTGCATGTGTGAGTGTGCCCTGTGATGACCTGGCACCCTACCCAGGATTATTTGTCCCCTGAACTGAGCTGACCCGCTCACACAGCAAACAAATTAATGACATTTTCATTTTACATCACATAAGTAAAGCACAAAGATGCATTCAAGATGAAAGGGTGGCATAAAATGGCAGAGCAGCAAAAGAGAGAGCAAGAATCTCCAGTGCTGAGCTCCTGCTTTGCTTGTGTTTTTCTGCTTTGTTTTCTTGGTTTTGCCTAGAGATTGTGCATTCGGACTTGTTTGCTGTCAACTCCCTTTTTCAGCCAAAGCTTTTGACTTTTGTTTTGCTCTGCTGAGCAGTTTTGCCTATTTTTCTGTTATTGGTAATAAATCGTTCAATGTATAAAGATTACAGTTTGAAGTTGTCTTTCAAAGCAGAGTTTTAACAGGTTTATATCACTTATAACTTATCTATATATATAATTCACTAAGGCAAGACAACCATGGAAAGCACGCCAGAAGGGGCGTGGATTCACTGAGCCACCGACAAGTAAGACATCTATGGCACACGCAGGAAGGAGCCACACCCACCAACTCCAAGACCATTGGATACGACGATAACTCGCAGAGCCACGTCCACCAACTAGGACGCGACGACACAGAAGAAACGGCGTCATTTATATTCGTCTGTCGTAGAGGCCACATGCACCTGCACGTTGACTGTTCACAGAGGCATGTTTCTCGCGGAGGTAAATCGCCATATGTAGCGTGTAAAACGGTTTGCGAGAGGTATCCCATGGGGTTAAAACACAATGAAGTAAGCAGTCTTTAAAAACCGAGTTTTGGTTACGACGCACAACCGCGTGCACCATAGCAAACTGTTTTACACGCTACATACAGCAATTTGCATCCGCGACAAACATGCGTCTTCTTAGATGCTCCTGCAGAAATACGGAAGATGTTTCCCTGCCCACCAACACTCCTTTTTCACCGGCCCATGTCTACCCTCGCTCTCTACGTATTCACACTGCCTGCCCATGAGCCCGGACGCAAAAACTCACTGACCACCCAGTTAGCCCCTTTCATCTGTGCTAGGAGTCCACATGCACGTCTAAGCCACGTTGACTTTTCATTATTCTTTTCGGTTTGACACCGACCGCGTCCACCATGAAAAACCATGCGAAAGGAACAACGAAGCCCCGCCCAGAAACTCTACCCCTCTTCCCATGTGCTCGAGGAACGCACCTCAGACCACTGCCCGCCAAATCAAACAGCTCATCAAACACATACTCACTCGCTTTGGTCTGTGCGGTGGTCCAAACCCAGCTGTGAGCCACGTTGACTATTCTTTTGCCCTCCATGGCTGCCGCTTCAAATGTATTTCATGGAAACAACACTTCTTTCAATGTTATAGAAATTCCTGCTTCAGGTAACTGTTTGTTTCTGTCAGTTGGGTTTTTTTGGAGAAATGTCATTAACGAAACTGTTGCTCTCAAACTTCGTGACATGGCTCTTAGCTTTGTTTGCCAACATTGGGATAACTTCGGTGATGTGGTGTCCGTTGTTCTTAGTCACAGAGGCATTGTTATACAGTCTGCTCAACAATACGCTGATTACATGAATACGTCCGGAGTCTATGCTGGCGAGGCAGAAATTGTGGCAATGTCCCAAATCCTTCCAGCTACTATCAGCATTTACTTCCAGGAACGTCCTCATGCCTCTCCTCGAGTTTACAATCCGGCCCAGCGTCTCTTCATATCCCTGCTCTTTAGCGGTCCTTTAGATCATGGGCATTACGAGGTTCTAATGTCTCTCAAATACCCACGTGATAACCTTCTGGCGACATCTTTTGACTCTGTCGGTATGTGCACACAGGGTGCACACCCACTTGCTCGCCACACTACTGTGACGTCACCTGTCCACTCTCCTCTTCCTGTAAAACATTTAAAGACACCCTCCCCTGAACACACGCATTCCACACAGGACTTTCAATGCACCTTTTGGTCCAAAAGCTTCAGAGTGCACAGATATCTGAACGCACATTTAAAAACACAACACTAACCGAATGATGCAATGTGAACATTGCCTACAATGCTTCGAGACAACTCGTGCTCTCAAGAAACACTTACGAGCTCATTCCACTCTCACCTTCAATTGCACATTTTGTAACGAGGACTTCACAGGTGAGATGGATCTCCACAACCATTTGCAGATCCATTCAACGTAAAGATTTGTATGCAAAATTTGTGACAAACACTTTCACGCATGCAGATACCTTACTAACCATCTCAAAACACATTCCCTGATGAATTCTTTTCAGTGTCAGCACTGCTCCAAAACCTTCACACGCCAGTAATATCTCAAAGCACATTTACACACCAACTCCATTGAACGAACGCATTCGAAACAGATCTTTGAATGCACGATTTGTTCAAAAACGTTCCGAGTGCAGAGATATCTCAACATGCTTTTAAAAACACACTCCACTGAACGACTTATGCAATGTGAACATTGGCAGCAATGCTTCGTCACAACTCATTCCAATTCCCTTCAGTGTCAACACAGCACTAAATCGTTCATGCACAAACATCGCATTCACTTTTCTGCAGCTTTTCAAGAAGATACCGCCATTCACGTTCAAGAACATAACATTGGCCTTCCTACCACACTATGTGCTTCTTGCAATGCTCTTCATTGGCCAGCAGAGGTCAACAAATCCGGACATTACACTAAGTGTTGTCATGCCGGCAAGGTGTCTTTGCCACCGCTATCCAAGCCCCTCTTTTATTGGAGGACCTCTTGACTGGCAAGAACCCGCTGTCCCAAAATTACTGTGATCATATCAGGGAATACAACTCTGCTTTAGCTTTCGCGTCAATGGGCGCACACATCGTCAACCATCTGGACAAGGACTGTATGCTTTCAGAATCCACGGTCAAATTTGTCACCAGGTCTCTCCTTTATATAACAATCCTGACCGTCACCACAATACGGTCAGCTATATATCTTCGATTCTGCTGAGGCTACCAATCACCGTTTGCAAAAGAAATGTGATAGCGCTTGCAGTGACATTTTGTTGCTTCAACTAGACAACATGATACGCCAGGTTAATCCCTTCGCAAAGTCTTACATGCAAATGCATGACATTATCACTCACGGTTACTCTGTTACTGCTCTACGAATGGTTTTCATGGAAAATCCAGGTCTGGATATGAGAAGTCAAACTGATGTTGCTGCTTTGTAGGTGAAGACGGAGAACCTCCTGCACAATGCGACATCAAGGGGTGATGCTTGCAAGCGTATCTCTGTTCTCAATATGAACTGTGACCCCAAGGTTTATCCACTGCTATTGCCTTTCAGAGATCCAGGCTGGCACATACAATTAACCCATGTTGAGTAAAAGCGAACCGCGAAAAGAATGCGAGTCACTCAGCTCCAATTTTATGCTTTCAGGCTTGCCATGAGATCTTCATTTAGTGTCTTGCATTCCAGTGGCAAACTCTTCCAGCAATACATCGTCGACGCATATGTCAGAACAGAAGGCGTGCGTCTACATTACCTTCGCTCACATCAACAAGATTGGTCCGCCAGTTTTCAGTCACGGACAATTGTGTGTTGGTTCGTTCCATGCATTGTTACAATGTTGCATTTTTTGCTGATTTATTACATTACCGATTTTTCAAATGTTAATTTTCTCCCAGTGCTTAAAAATTATTAAAAAACCGGCCTGATTATGCGGCGTATGGTACACCGCGAGTTGTCTAGTATTTGTATATTCTGAAACTTTTATAGTCTTTTTGAACTGTCAAAGTCAGCTTCCCTTTTTGAGGCATACTAGCCTAGAAGTTGGCAGATCGTTGTCAGGGCCAGTCGGGCATGAAGTGAGCCTCTCCTGGGCTGGCCAGTGAAGGTACTGGTCAGCTTTATGGTCATTCTGGAGGCCTCAATACCTTTTACTGTGTTTGAGACCTTCAATCACAAGAGTTTCAGGTTGAAACAGACAAAGTAACAAAGAGAAATCTGCACAGTGCAGCACTTAGAAGAAAAGCTGCAGGCCAGCAAGTGAGACCGAACTGAGTGGCTTTACTTTGAGGTAAGTCTGTGGGGATTTCTTGCCTTCCTAGCATTACCTTCTGTTTCTAGAACTTTTGCAGAAGCTTGTGTGGACGTTTACCACTCGGCTTGCCCAGTTTAAGTTTCCATCTCCGGTTCTCGTCCCATACCAGTTGCTAATAACTGGTCAGCTTTCCTTTTACAAGTACCAAGTATGTGTCATTACCTCATTTTTGTTCTAATTCTACATGTTACCCAATTTGCACCCACCTTTCCCTGTAGGTTCTGACTAACACCCTCTGGTACGACATACATTCTCTTGTTTCATCCTGTTTTTCAGTGTCCTCTTGCTTCTTTCTCATAATTTTGTAAAATATTTGTTTCAAAACTGATCACAGGGTCCTTAGCTGCCCATGCAAATCAGCCAGGAACAGAGACCTATTGATACTCCAATCACTGGGCCACCACCATGGGCAGATGTTCAGGTGCACTTGGATAAACTTCAAGTCCGACCATTAGAAATGGCAGGCAGTGTGGTATCATTATACTCAAACATGGCCGATGTGAGTGAGTGAGTGGGTATGCGTCTGTCTAAGACGTTTGGAACAGAAGTTGTTTGCAGATGTGCAATCAGCAGTGGAAGATGAAATTAGTGGACGCCACAAGGAGGAGTATTGCTGCATGGTGGTGAACACTACATTGCCCGACATTGGCTAAAATGTGGCCGTCTCCCACTTCACTGCAGCTGCAGCAAGGTGGAGTTTCCAAAGCAGCAAGCCTCTTGAACTTCTGCAGTGGTTCTTCACTTTATTGAGCAGGCAGGTGGAGAAGAATAATATGAAAGACTGGACCTCCTTTCATGTGTCTCTCCTGGAAGCTTTTCTACCCACAGATTACCAGACTGAGGCTGAAGAACAGCTGCTGGCAGGATCGCTTGCAACCAATCAGAGACTTTGTTCATGAATAACTAACTCAGACACGTCAGAAGAACACGTTGTTAGTTGAATCCTAAGTGCATGTAACTCATGGTGAAGGGAAGTCCTTTAGGGCCTGGTGATTCTGTGCCATCACTGGTAAGGGTCCTTGATACAGAAGGACTGGACAGTTATGAGGGAAAAAAACCAAACAACGGGGCTCCTGGGAAAGAAGCACCAGGGCTAAGCCTCAGAAAGACAATCAGTCAGTTGGAGATGAGCTCACCATGTGTGCTGTCTGGCCTGAAGGGGGCGTTCCAGCTTCCCAACACAATACAATACAATACAATTTATTTTTGTATAGCCCAAAATCACACAGGAAGTGCCGCAATGGGCTTTAACAGGCCCTGCCTCTTGACAGCCCCCCAGCCTTGACTCTCTGAGAAGACAACGGAAAAACTCCCCAAAAAACCCATGTAGGGGAAAAAAATGGAAGAAACCTCGGGAAAGGCAGTTCAAAGAGACCCCTTTCCAGGTAGGTTGGGCGTGCAGTGGGTGTCAAAAGTAGGGGGGTCAATACAATACAATATACAGAACAGAACAATTCCTTAAGACAGCATAATAATAAAAAATTTAGAAGTAAGGTTTAACAGTAGATGATATGACATAATTAGGTTTGGATATTTTTAGAGTCCTGGAGACCTCATCCATCAAGCTGCCTCCCCATTTGGCCATGCCACGGCTGAAACGTTGCTCGATGAAAGGACCCCTCTTTCCCATGATTCCTGTGATCCTCCATCAGGGATGACTTTACCATAGGCAGGCAAACAACTTGGCAGGGGGGGCGTGGCACCAATTGCCACATTTGGTACCGAGAAGAGAAACAGAATAGGTGAGGGTTAGTATTCAAATATAATTATCATGTTACTTATGTTATAGTGCTAATGACTAACAACAGAGATGCAGTCTGTACAGTTAATCAGCAGCTCTAGTCAGGGTGTGCTAAACTGAAGTCGTGAGTCTTCAGCGGGATTTAAAGGCTGAGACCGAAGGGGCATCTCTTATAGTAGCAGGCAGACCAGTCCACAGTTTAGGGGCCCTGTAACTAAAAAGCTCGACCTCCCACTGTTATTTTATTAATCCTTGGAATCCTAAGCAGACCGGCATCTTGAGATCTTAATGTGCGCTCAGGTTTGTAAGTCGTGATAAGTTCAGACAAGTAAGCCGGACCTTGGCCATTTAATGCTTTATATGTTAAAAGGAGGATTTTGAAATCTGCCCTAAACTTAACCAGGAGCCAGTGTAAAGATTTAAGAACTGGAGTTATGTGTTCATATTTTCTTGTTCTTGTAATAATTCTTGCAGCGGCATTTTGGATTAACTGGAGGCTGTATAGAGAACAGTTTGAACAGCCAGTGAACACCGCATTGCAGGAGTCAATCCTACTAGAGATAAATGCATGAATTAATTTCTCACAATCCTGTTTATTTAGAAAGCGCCTTAATTTCCTAACATTTTTAAGATGGAAGAAACATAATTTGGACAACTTTGTATTATGCACTTTAAATGACATGCTAGAATCAAAGATAACTCCTAGATTGCGGGCTGATTCAGTAAAATTAATTGGGATTCCAACTGAGTTAAATGACGACAAAATATTGCTGTGATCAGCGTCATTCCCTCCAACAATTAACATCTCTGTTTTATCTGTATTTAAAAACAAGTAGTTCTCATTCATCCATTCCTTTAATTCACTAACACAACTAATTAAAGACAACATCGGAGAAACTTCATTTGATTTAAATGAAAGGTATAACTGGGTGTCATCTGCATACAGTAAAATTAACATTATGTTTCCTAATGAGAGATCCCAGTGGAAGCCTGTAAAGTGAAAACAGTAAAGGTCCCAGTACTGAGCCCTGCGGGACACCATATTGAACTTCTGTGTATAATGATGGAGTCCTGTCAGCACATTTCTGTACATACTGGAATCGATTTGATAAATAAGAACTGAACCAAGCGAGCACGGGGCCTATAAGCCCAACATCGTTTTCTAGCCTGTGCAGTAAAATAGAATGGTCGATGGTGTCAAATGCTGCACTTAAGTCCAACAACATAATCCAACACCCAGGACACAGCCCACCAGTTTTTATTTTGTGGGAAATGTTTCCCAAATCTTTTCCCACCTTTAAACACAGTACAAAGCACCAGGAATAAAGCACACGGCCGCTTGTCTTTTTTTCTTTTCCTCTTCTTTCTCTCTCTCCACCTCCTCCTTCCTCCAGTAAGCTTTGTCTCTCCTCCCAACTCTGGCTCCTGGAGCAGTGGCAGCTGGTTCATTTTATGTTAGTCCCAGGAGTACTTCTGGTGGCTTGTTAACGTAGTCCAGAAGCACTTCTGGGTGTGATGGGAGCCCAACAAAATAGGGCTCAGCAGTCCCTGCAGCACCCCCTGGCGGTACCCACGGACCTCAACAGGGCTGAATCAGCAAACTACAAGTCCCATGATGCCTTGTGTGAATCTGGAGCACCACTGTAATCCATAGGGGCTGCCATTAAGTGATTCTTCCTTTTTGAAGGCATCCTGGCCGGGTAAAGGCTTTGGCCATTCAGCACATGTCCCCTCCCTCAGCTGAGCCATGTGGGACAAGGTGGCCAATCCTGTGAGGGCTGTCTTCCTCCAGGAGGGGCTGTCGATATTGGCCAGTCCATGGCTCCACACTGAAATATAGAAACAATCCTGTGACAGGGAGATGCTGCCAATGCGTCTCACAGTGTCTACCTCTGCCATATATGGTCAGTGTCTCCAGCCATGTTCAGGCCAACGACACTCATAACATTGTCACCCTCACCCCCTTCATGGTGCTTGTGACCTGTGAGACTTGAAGCAAGATGGGAAATCTTGCCCCTACTCATGGTCAGCCAAGGTCAGCTTGTCTCTCCACTTCAGAATCCCAGCTACTCATCGCCCTTCAAAACCATCCGGGCAATTAGGCTCAGGGTCCCCTTTTCAGTACAGTACTGGTGTCACTCGCCTGTACCACCGCATCATCATGGGTGGAGAGTCCTGAGCAGAGCTTCATCAGATAGTCCTGCACTGTGTTCAGGGCCGCCTTGGTCATCCTCTCCAAATCCTCGATTGACTTCTTCATTAGGTCGGTCACCAGCAAGAAGTCCCTTAGAAGCTGGAACATCTTTTTCCAGCTCCCATACAATTAAACGACGTCCATCTACTGTGAGCCTTTGAGCATGCAGCTCTCCTGCGCGCACTCTCAGTCGGGTGTCCACGAGATCAGGGTGGTGGTACACTAGCCCTGACTCAACCATATTAGTGGCAGAATCTCAGCAGTCACCCCTTCACCTGAAGGAGATTTGGGGGAGATGATGCCCTGTGCATGATCTCTCCCGTGGTCCTTCCTTTATGAAGGCGTCACAGCCGGGTACAGGCTCCGGCCGTCTGCCACAGCTGGTTGTGTCAGTGAGTGTTCTGGGCATCACTGGGGATGAAGTTGTTGGCACTGGAAGTCCCTTTTCCTGAATTAATCACAAGTTGAGGGCTAAAATAAAATTACCTGATGAGCTGCTGATGAGAGGTGGAACTGTAGAGTTCATTTTGGCAGATAAGTGAGTGTTTGGTGATTGTGGCAAGGATACCTCTTGTGAAGTTAAAGCCTTCATCTTGGAGGGTGTATTTCTCTGATCCTAGCACTGAATTTCATCATGGCACATGACATCACGTTGCACCCCAGGACTCATGTCTGTGATGCCCAGGGTTGGGGTGTTCAGGTTGTACTGTTTAGCAGTACCTGTAGAAGATGTTGGTCCAGTGGAGAACAGTATTCATTCTCAGCCCAGTAAGATACAACCTGTTCTGAGGAGGCGGGCTTGCACGTCTAGACAAACGTGGCCGTGTGGCTGTTATTTACCATCAAATACACTCCATTGATGACAGCGTACAAGGTTTTATCAATGAAGAGAGAGGCCATCAAAGAGTGGGATATCTGCATGTTACTGGACAGTGATCTGGAGCCCTATTACCTCTACCTGGGCATCCCCAGTGGTGCTGGTGTGTAAGTCAAATACAACTTCTTGGTTTTATGTGGACAGCCACAGACTAAGGGCCAAATACACTGGTGATGCCTCTCCTATGTCCACTGCATGAAATTTTAGAGTCCTTAAAAGGAGCTCAGCATTTACTGTCTGGATACTGGCAGGTTTGCATGGGAGAAGACAACGACCTGGTGACTTGTTTTAGTTCTGAGTCAAGTCATACAGAGTGAAGAACACCGCAGCATCTCCTGAACACTTGACAGGACAGGTGCTGGAGGAGTTCATTGTGAAGAATCGTATCGTCCACATCGATGATATCTTTATCTTCTCACCATCACTAAGACAGCACATTGGGGTCTTAAGTGAGATGTTAAGTACTCAGCGTAGAAACCTCTGGCAGCCTGACTCCAAATTTAAGAGTCAAGCTTACAGTCTGCCTTCAACCTGGCCAAATCTACAAAACAATAAAAACATCAAACATCAAAACAAGTGCAAGAGGATCAAAACGTCTAGCCTACAAGAGGACAATCCAAAAGCTAACAAATCAAGTGCACAGTCCAAATCTCAAAAACAAAGAGAAATCCAAAAATGAGCACTGACAGAAACTCACGAGTCCAAAAGTAGCCAAAGAACAGAAAGGAAAACTCATTAAAGTGTCAGCAATGAGCTGAGGACCCTCAGACCAAGGGTGGTCACCACAGACTCAGTGTTGGCGAGTCCCACAACCTCAGCATTGAAATGCAGTAAACAAGAAAAGTCACTAAGATGAACAAAGAACACAATCCTCATTAAGGCGTCATCAAATCACGGGAAGAAAGAAACAAACAGACAATCAAGGTAAAGCAGTCAGGTAAGGAGCTCTGGTGAGACCAGGAGGTGTGAGGACCACCACGAACAGCATCTTACACTTAGTAAGAAAAAGAAGTATCAAGTGTGCTAATTGACAGTATGCTTGACATAGTAAACTCATCCTTAGATACGGGGGTCTTCCCAGACTGTCTGAAGACTGCTGTAGTTAAACCCCTACTTAAGAAACATAATCTTGACCCCTCTGCTTTTGAAAATTTTAGACCCATCTCTAACCTGCCCTTCTTAAGTAAAATTCTAGAGAAGGCCGTCATTATGCAGTTAAATGACCACCTCAATAAACCTGCTATCTATACTAATAAAACGTAAAGCCCTCACTCACTGACTTATCACTAATTCTCCAACTTCCGTGTAGGTAGAAGGCTGAAATTTGGCAGGCTCATTCCTTACAGCTTACTTACAAAAGTTAGGCAGGTTTCATTTCAAAATTCTACGTGTAATGGTCATAACTGGAACCTACTTATGTACTTATATACCAGCCATAGCCTGCAGCTCATTAAGCCCTGTTGAGGCGGAGGTGGAGTTGCGTCCCTCATCGTCACTCCTCCCACGTAATTGAGTGCCTGCCCATATAAGGTCGTCCGTCAGCGGCAATGCAATAGAAACAATCTGCTGATAAATATTTGCGGGTGAAGGACTGTGCTTATGCAAACGAAGATGAGATGGTCAGAGTGGTGTTTGGCCCAAACTCAGTGAAAGTGCGAGAGAAACTTTTAAGTGCCGAGTCTTAGCTAACATTAAATAAAGCCGTGGACATCACAAGATCGCACGAGATAGCACAAGCACAGCTGAGAACCTTCGATGCATGTACTCCGAGCGGCTCACATGAACTGACTGTGAACGCAGTACGTAGAGAACAAGGAAGAGCTCCAAAGGCGCTGAACAAAAGCGCATTACACAATTGAGAGGCAGCAAAAGAATATGAAGCAAGTGACGCATACAAGCATATTCATAAGTGCAGCTACTGCGGAAACAAAGCACGGTGTAAACCATAAGTTTAAATTAAGTTTATAGACAGGCTGCGCTGGCGTTTGTCATGCCTACGGCGAATACGATATTAGCGAGATACAAGTTTAATGAGAAGACACGGGGTGTAAACGAGACTTTGATCACTTTGTAACGGAGTTAAACTTGCTGGTGAAGGACTGTGCTTATGCAAACGAATAGGAAAGCAAGGTGTAAAGCTTAACATTAAATTTAATGAGAAGACGCATTGCCGGGTCTGAGCTAACATCGCAACATCGCACGAGATAGCACAAGCATGGCTGAGAACCTTCGATGCATGTACTCTGAGTGGCTCCGTGAACTGACTGTGAAGGCTATGCGTAGAGAACATGGAAGAGTTCAAAGAGCTGAACAAAAAGCGAATTACACAATTGAGAAGGCAGCAAAAGAATATGAAGTGAGTGACGCATACAAGCATATTCATAAATGCAGCTACTGCGGAAACAAAGCACGGTAGAAAAAGCCAATGTCCAGCTAAAGGAAGACAGTGTAAAAAACCTGTGTATATATATATATATATACACACACACATATATATATATATATATATATATTGTGGGGTACAGCCCGGACACAGACAGGTAGACATGTTGTTTTCACCACACACATGTTTATTTACAAGGCTATGATACAAGTAAAGTGCACAAACCCAGTGCCGCAGCACCAATCACCCTTCAAATCCTGGCGCACTACAATGCCTTGCACAGTCCTCAGACCTCCTCTCTCTCCTCCCTCCGAGGCCCACTTCCACCCGACTCTTGCCATCGACTGGAGGGAGGAGGCCCCTTTATGCACGCCGGATGGGCTCCAGGTGCTTCCTGAGGAGCTCCCACCGACACACCCCGTGTGGCGGAAGCACTAACTGTGTAGCGGAAGTCCTCCGGGTGTTCTTGCTCCTCTTCCCCCCAGCACTTCCTGATGTGGCGGAAGTACTGGGGCCCAGGGTTCCCAAGGCACTGGGGCACCCCCTGGCGGTGACCATGGGCCCCCAAAGCAACCTGGGTGGTGGCCCCCACGTGATCCACGGGCTAGACCCTCCTCTGGTCCCTCAAGGCCCGGCCGGGTTGTTGCCCTGGCATCCTTGACAATATATATATATATATGTGGATGTATGTGTATATATATGTATATGTGTATATGTATATATATATACGTTTATATATGTGTGTGTGTATGTATGTATGTGTGTATATGTAGATATATATATATGTATATATGTATATTTATATATGTTTATATGTGTGTGTGTGTGTGTATATATATATATATATATTTATATATATATGACAGCAACACTCATAACAGTGACAAAACAATTACATTGACAATCAGGTTACGTTATTTTTAAAATGTTTCCTTTTCTTTTCATAACTTCTTTAACACACTACTTCTCCATTGCGATTAGGGCAAAACACGTGTGCAGTACTCTTTGCATTATTTGACAATAAAACTATATATGTGTATATATATATATATATATGTCTTGTGTGTATATATATATACAGGGAGTGCAGAATTACTAGGCAAGTGAGTATTTTGACCATATCATCATTTTTAATGCGTATATTCCAACTCCAAGCTGTATTAACTTGAATGCTTATTGGATTTAAGCACGTCAGGTGATGTGTATTTGTGTAATGAGGGAGGGTGTGGCCTAAGGAGATCAACACCCTATATCAAGGTGTGCAGAATTATTAGGCAGCAGTTTTCCTCAGGCAAAATGGGCCAAAAAGAGATTTAACTGACTCTGAAAAGTCAAAAATTGTAAAAAGTCTTTCAGAGGGATGCAGCACTTTTGGAATTGCTAAGATATTGGTGTGTGATCACAGAACCATCAAACATTTTGTTGCAAATAGTCAACAGGGTCGCAAGAAACGTGTTGAGAACAAAAGACGCAAATTAGCTGCCAAAGATTTGAGAAGAATCAAACGTGAAGCTACCAGGAACCCATTATCCTCCAGTACTTTCATATTCCAGAGCTGCAACCTACCTGGAGTGCCCAGAAGTACAAGGTGTTCAGTGCTCAAAGACATGGCCAAGGTAAGGAGGGCTGAAACCCAACCACCACTGAACAAGAAACATAAGTTGAAACGTCAAAACTGGGCCAAGAAATATCTGAAGACAGATTTTTTCAAAGGTTTTATGGACCGATGAGATGAGAGTGACTCTTGATGGACCAGATGGATGGACCTGTGGATCAGTAATGGGCACAGAGCTCCACTCCAACGTGGAGGTGGGGTACTGGTATGAGCTGGTATTTTTAAAGATGAGCTAGTTGGACCTCTTTGCATTGAAGATGAACTCAAAATCAACTCCCAAACCTACTGCCAGTTTTTGAAGACACTTTCTTCAAACAGTGATACAGGAAAAGACCATGATTTTTATGCAGGCCAATGCTCCATCACTTGCATCGAAGTTCTCACTGCGTGGCCAGCCAGTAAAGGCCTTAAAGATGAAGGAATAATGACATGTCCCCCCTTCCTCATCTGACCTAAACCCTATCGAGAACTTGTGGGCACTTTTAAGCGCTAGATTTAGGGGAGAAAACAATACACCTCTCTGAAGAGTGTCTGGGAGGCTGTAGTCACTGCTCCACAAAAAGCTGATCGTCAACAGATCAAGAAACTGACAGACTCCATGAATGGAAAGGCTTATGACTGTTATTGGAAAGAAGGGTGGCTATATTGGTCATTGATTGATTGATTGATTTTTTGAAATGTCAGAGATGTTTATTTGTAAATTTTGAGGTGTTTGTTTATTATTCTCACTATAACAGATGAAAATAAACAAGTGAGATGGGAAAATTTTCATTTTTCCTTTAGTTGCATAATAAATCTGCACACTAATAGTTGCCTAATAATTGTGCGACATATGTATTCCCTGATGATGTTCACACTCACATTTCCGTTGTGAAACATTCAGGTTTCAGGTTTATTAACATTTTGGATTGACTGATAGCACTGTGTTTGTTCCATATTAAAATTAATCCTCAAAAATACAACTTGCCTAATAATTCTGCACTCCTGTATATATATATATATATATATATATATATATATATATATATATATATATATATATATATATATATATATATATATATATATATATATATACTACGCTTTGCAGTGGAAGTAGAGTGTTAAAGAAGTAATGAAAAGAAAAGAAACATTTTAAAAGGAGCTTTGGTAAGGAGTCCTGTGATGATGGGACAACAAGAGTCTTCCATTTTGAGTTTCACACATGAGAGCTAAACTGACAAAGTTGGAATTGTAAAGATCTTTAATCATAAACTGTTGAGTCGTTAGCTGAGCGAGGTGTTTGTGGCAATTTACATTTGACCTGTGGTGGCCTCTGTTAGAACATCCTGTCAGAGTCAGACGATCTGCTGATGAATATCACAAATAGGGATGAAGAAAGAACTCAGACTGAAATAAAGTGACTTGTATAAGTAAGAAACCAACTCAGTTTGTAACTAAAGCCAATTAACAGAAAGGTTCAGTGCTGGACTCAAGGATGGGCTCTTATAGCTTCAGATGTGCCACATGAAGTGACTTTAGATGTGCTGTCGATGTGAGGTGTCACCATATACACACGTGTGCTGTTGTGTTACAATATTTTCATGCAGATGTTTGAAGAGCTGAGGCCCAAAAATAGTCTGTGGTCTCTCTGCCTTTAGTTTGTGACTGTGGAGCTGCACTTGAGGAGTCTGTGAGCAGCAAATTCTGGGATATCA